>NW_024429188.1:28625785-28716035 GCF_017639785.1 Mesocricetus auratus | reverse complement strand
GCACCTAGGTTTCTTTCAGGTTCTGGCTATTACAAATAATGCTGCTATGAACCTGATGTTTCACAAAGAAGCTAAAATTATACAATGGAATAAAGAAAGCATTTTCAACAAATGGTGCTGACATAACTGGAGGCTGACCTGTAGAAGACTGCAGATAGATCCATGTCTATCACCATGCAGGAAACTTAAATCCAAATGGAGAGGCTTTCTATTAAAGCAATAGAAAAAGAAACTAAGACACAATGTACTGGAGAAGTGTGGCAGTTGCTGTCAGGAACCTAAGTGATTCCTTGGCCATCTCATGAGGTTTCAAAGGAAAGATATCATGATATTTTGGCAGAGAAACTGCCTTCATTCTCTCCATACTCTTTAGCCTGAATGAAGCTAAATTTAAAGATAATGAGCAGTTTATTTTGCAGAGGACAATTCAAGACAGGCAAGCATAGGCTGGAGAGAGGGCTCAGTGGTTCACAGAACTGACTGCACTTCCAGAGCATCAGCATTCAATTTCTAGCACCCACATACTTGCTCACAAAAATCTATAAATTCAGTTCTAGAGGATCCAGTGCCTCCATGGGCACCAGGCACACAAGTACTGTACAGGCATACATGTAGGTTAAACACCATGCACAGAAATAAAGAAGTTTTAAAAACAGGAAGTATTCAGGCTAGTGCTGAGAGAGCAATTGTGACACTCTTTTTCTTCCATTTTTAAATTTAAGTTAAAAACTTTCTTGCTTCCCACCCCCACCATGCCCTCCAACCCACAACCTAATCTCCACTCTGATCCCCAGGAAGGGTGAGGCCTTCCATGTAGGATCTCTAGAGTCTATCATTTCACCCAGGGAAGGGCTTAAATCCTCCCCCAAGAGTTCAGGCTGAGAGAGCATTCCTCATTGTGGGATGGGCAGCCAAAGTGCAATTATAACTCTTAAAGACATCAGCACAGGGAAAGCTGTGTTGCACTGAGTTCAGGGGAAATGACTTCTTAGGGCAAAGCACAACTTCTTGGAGACTCCATCCTGTGATGATCCCAACACAATGAAAGAGAAAACGTCCAGGGAGAACATCTTCCTTTTTATTCATAACCAACTGCCTAAGAAAGGGTTTTCCCTTAACCTATAGAACTTCTTTTTTACTTTGTGTGTTCAAAATTAAGAAACCTCAGAGTTTTCCATATGTGAAAGTGTTTGGGATGCCTACTCCACAACATTACAACTCCTCCTCCTCCCACGGTTCAGGGAACACTGTAGAAGAGGGTGCCAGAAAGACTGTAAGATCTAGAAGTCAAGGAGGACTGTCACTAAACAATGTCTTTTAGACATGACGGGCAGCGGCAGTCAATTATCAACAGCTAAAATGGCATACACAACACCCAAGTCTCCCATATGATCTATTGTAATTGATGGAGCAATTCACAAGGCTCCAATTCTGGTTCACTATCTACAGACAATTGAGAACTGTCTGGGGAGAGAAATTCGGTTTTCTTCAGAGATAGGTTCCCTGGTAGGTTGTCCATAGTTCAGTGGACAGCTCTACACCCATGTGCATATGGACAACAATTTGGACTCAGTTGATTATATGTAAAAACAAATGAAGTTGATAGGGGAAGTTAGAAGATAGACCCAGTAGTTAGGGGGAGGACATGAGAATAAAACCCAAAAGATATCCAGGAATGAAAGAAAAATAATTCAGATAATTCAAAGGAATGAAAAAAAGTGTTGGAACTGTTTATGGGGACTTTTCAAGTAGGACTAAATGCATTTTATACCATAAGATGGTTGTGATCCTATGAGGACAAAAAGATGGAAGGTTATGGGTGTTGAGTGATGTCTTTGTGTGTCATGTTGGTAGGGGATAGAGTTGTGATAGCTAGAGTAGTCACTTCGACAATGGGTAAAGCTGAGTACTTCATAACGCTCATCTCTTTATATTGGAGATGCTATGTGACCAGCTGCTTCAAACTTCTGTCATGATGGAGGGTATTCTTCAAGTATGAGATGAGATAAACTCCTCCCCACTTCCCAGCCCCCCACCCCGTATGTTGTTTCTTGTGGGTATTTTATAACAGCAACAGGAAAAGAAACTAAGGATGAGAAAGTGAACAGGATACTGTGAAATAACTCATCTCTTGATAACTAGGATACTGGAATCATTAAGAACCATTTTTCATTTCCTGGTTTGTTTATCCATTTTAAAAATTTCATTCTTTGATATTTAGAGTTACATAAATGCATAAGTACGTGTAGGTAAAGATGTATGCTTTCATGTAAACACATTGCATATATTTGTCATTTGCTTATATAGCATATGACATATTTAATTATAAGAATATACATATTAAGCTGGGCATTGGTGGCACATGCCTTTAATCCCAGCACTCAGCAGGCAGAGGCAGGTGGATCTCTGTGAGTTCGAGGCCAGCCTGGTCTACAGAGCGAGTTCCATGAAAGCCTCCAAAACAATACAGAGAAACCCTGACTTGAAAAACCAAAAAAAAAAAGAAAGAAAATATATATTAAAGATATTAAAGTGCACATGTATTTAAAGATAATCAGCAGTAAAAGCTATCCAAGTCATGTAAAAAATGATCTGAAAAACCATTCTAAAGTACCAATAAACTATGTTACACGATATGGAAAAACCTTATACTATTTGGTTATTTGAACACATACATTAACAGTGACTAATCAAAGATTCCTTTTTTGACCAAGATTTTAAATCTTGCAAGCTTACAGATAAGATATAAGAGTTTCAGCCATGGAGAGAATTTTTTTTATTTTGTCTCAATGTTAGTGTCAAATCTATCTGACAAGTTTATTTAGATGTTTGTCCTTGCAAATATAGGCTCTTATTTCCATTCAAAGACTGACTGTTGATGGTGAGGTGAAATCAAAAAACGAGCTTCCTTTGATTTGTTTTGACAAATACTCTGTTGGACATTAAAGTTTTCTTCACTTTCCCTTCAGAAATGAAGGGAAGATGGACAGCATTCATTTGTGGTGGTACCAAACTCGTAAGATTTGTTTTTCGTTGTGTTGTCAGTCATATTGATGGTATGCTTAGCACAGCCTTCATATTAAATGAGTTATTCAATGTTCTCAAACTGCTCCTGTGGTCTAATAAATATTACAGGTTTCCTGCGTTTGCTAATGATATAAACAGGAAGTTGCAGAAAAGGTAGAAAGGGAAAGTTAAAATGTTGCTATCAAGCTGCATTACACTTTTCTCCTCGTCATTTTTCAAGGTAACGATTTTATGACCAGTTGTCTTACTGAAAGTTGGTTTTCCATCAGAGTCAAAATGCAACAAAGTTATTCTGAATACTACATTCCGTACCTGTTTTAAGCCAGCAGAGTCATTATGGTACTGACCACTTTGCTTGAAAATAATATCGCGGTTGGTAAAGATGATACGTAAAGGAAAGCCAAATTTGCAACCTGACCACTTGCAGGAGTATGCACCATCACCGTTAATCCTTATACCACATCTCATGCTGTGTCCTTCAAGTTCTTTTTCATTGATGGTTCTCGGCCCAATGTCCCTGTGCTGCTGTACCCTTAGCAAAGTCAGCCACTGTTGTTTATAAACAACGGACAACCATTCTAAAGGTATCAGGCGATCTTGTTCAAGAATAGTCGTGGAGGCCAGGTCAAAGATGATATGCTGAAACCTCAGTTGTTTGAACACTGGTTGAAATACTAGCCCTTCTTCACTTTCAAGGAAAGTGTTGTTGTCACTGCATTCCATGTGCCTGGAAAGCCATCTGTTGGCATTAGCAAAGAGACGGTTCACTGAACCTTTCCAGCGAGGATTAAAATAAAGGAACATCCATGCTTTTAGGGTGGTATATAGATCAAATTCCTTTTGCAACACGAGTAGATCAGATGATGAGACAAGCAGATACATGATCTTTATATCAATTTCTCTGTAAAGTCTAACATTCGGGTGTATCATCAAGTTGCAAAGAAGCCAGTCAAAGCACTGTGACTTTACAGATTTCAATCTATATGTTTCTGCTGTTGTGTAGTATGAACACACAGTTTTCATACTAATGGTTTTCTTCATGGTCTCATTACATTGCTGAATTACCTGCTCTACCTGAAGCAGGCATGCTGCTGCCAGAACATGAGGAACTTGTCGAGGCTTCACTGGCAAGTCCTCGTCCCTGTACAATGAACCGAACACAAAATCCAAGGACCAGATGTTTATGTGATGGTTCTTAATCTCCAAGTCAATGATATCACTGTGCGGTTCTTTCCAAGTATCTTTGAGTATATTAGCAAAGTACCCCGACTGGCATAAAAATACTTTATGCAAAGACCACACTTTCCCTAGAGCACGGATTTTGACATCGCTGTCCACCCCACCCAAAAATAAAGTTTGGTAAGTATACTTAGTTGCGAGCTTCCTTTTCTTTCCGTAGAAGACGCCAAAAGCTTGCTGTAGGCTTACAACCTGAGATCCGTGGATGCTCCAGCTCGGCCACATCCAGTCCCAACTGCTCCATTTGCGCTTGCGACTGCCAGACACACGTCTGGGACTAGCACTGCATTCAGGCTGCTCTGGCTCTGCCAAACTGGAGTCCTCAGGTCTCCAGACTTGGCTGCTGCAATGCCCCATCGATAAAAAAACTCCTAGAGTCTCTAAAGGAGACTGCAGCAGAGGTTTCTCTCCCTTGCCATGGCTGGAGTGTGCCAGGACTGCCTGGGCTCACTGCATTTCTCTAGCACAGTCTCAAACGTCACAGAAGGGCAGACCATTATTCATTGTCTACCCGCGCCCTAGAGCAGGGGCCCCACCCACTGCCAGCAGGCCCTTTTCAAACTGTGGCATGTGACCCAGCTTCTCGTATTCCTCCTTCCCTTGCCTTCCTCCCTCTTCTCTCCCTTCCCTTCTACCTAATTTCCTCCCTTCTCGTTTCTTCTTTTCCTTTCCCGATTCTCCCTCTCCTTTCCTCTGCCACCCTACTTTTCCTCCATGGTTTCCAAAGTGTCACATATGTCACTTCAGCTAACCTCACCCAAAGTCAAGAACCTGCTGCCTCAGGCTTGTAAGCTGAAGTTTTTTTTTTCCTGTGAAAATAACGACCAAGTTACACCCATCTTGATGAGTGTTAAGGATTGTAAAAATTCCAACTCATAACCCCTGGAATACCATAGAACACTCAACTGTCATGCTGGGCGTGGGTGGCTCATGCCTTTATTCCCAGCACTCGGGAGGCAGAGGAGGCGTATCTCTGTGAGTTCAAGGCCAGCCTGGTCTACAGAGCAGTTCCAGTACAACTTTCAAAGCAATACAGAGAATCCCTGTCTCACAAAAGCAAAACAAAACAAAAAACAAAAATAAAAAATAAAAAAGCACTCACCTGTCAGTAGTAATGAATGTAAATACCAGCAACTTTTAGCAATTTAAATGGTAGACATTTTTATTGCTTATTTTATTAGTCTTTTTGATTACTGTATAAGACAAGTATTAATTTCACACATGTGGTTGTGTGCATAGACAAATATTAATTTCACATATATGGTTATATGCATATTCCCCAAATTCTGTATATGCTTTGCCTATTCATATACAGGTTTAAAAACATTTTGTTGGCATTGTAAGAGCAAGGTATACTGGAGAGTTAACTCCATCCTCAGAAAAAGCCTCCTTAAGAAATTCCCTGTGTGGCACAAGACTGATTCAACTCCAGTCCAAGAACCATAAACAGTTCCAAGCAGTACTTTTATCCTGGTCAAAATGACCCCATCTGGATGGTTAGGCAATGACTAGTTTGATAAATAACATCTTGTCACAACTGTTCTTGCAGGCATCTGTTAGTAACAATTTAGAAATTCCTCTAGCCCCCATATCAATTAATCTAAAGGTCACCTACTCTTACCCAATCCTGAACAGACAAGGTAAACACCACCCTGCTTGCGGTTTTCTTCCTTTATAAACCCCTTACAATTCAGGTCAGGCACCCTTTTCTTGTAGCTGCTATGCCAGTTTGCTGGACAGTGTCTCTGGTGAGGCTCTTAACTTAACATTAAACCTTATGTGTTTGCATCAGTGAGTCGTCTCCTTCGTGGTCTCTTTTTGGGGTCCTACGAACTTGGCATAACACACATTAGGCTCCTTATAAATCCAGTTATTTAGCATATGTGCACATGTATACATGGTTTATGTTTTTGTTTTATTGATTTGCATTTTTATATATAATTTTCATTTTTAAATTCAAATTCAAATTAGAAACAAGGTTGCTTCACATATCAATTCCAGGTCCCTCTCCATTTCCCTACCCTGCTCCCTTGCCCTCCCACCAAACCCTCCAATATCACCTCATTTCCCCAGGGAGGGTGAGGACCTCCATGGGGGTGTCCAGTCTGTCATTTCATTCAGGGCAGGGCATAGACCTTCCCCCAAGAGTTCAGGGTGAGAGTGCATCTCTCATTGTTGGATGGGAGTCCAAAGTGCATTTGTATACCCAGGATAAATACTGATCTAGTACCCAAGGCTCAATAAATTACCTAGGCCTCCTCACTGACACCCAGCCATCAGTCTGGGATTCAAGAGCTATCCCTTTTCAGGTCAGCTGTTTCTGGGGGTTAGGCCAGCCCAGTCTTAATGCCTTTGTTCATATGTCCTCCCTCTCTGTCACTGAATTTCTTGAGTTCAGCTCAATACTTAGCCATGGGAGTCTGCCTCTGCTTCCATCAGCCACTGAATGAAGTCTGTTTCCCATACTCTCTGGCCATGGGATTGTAGGCTGGCACTTCTCAGATCTATGTCTAAAATCCATATATGAGAGAGTACATGCCATGTTTCTCTTTTTGTGACTGGGTTACCTCGCTCAGGAAGGTTTCTTCTAGTGCCATCCATTTGCCTGCACATTTCAGGATTCCATTGTTTTTTCTGCTGAATAGTACTCCATTGTGTAAATGTACCACATTTTCTCTATCCACTCTTCAGGTAAGGGATATCTAGGTTGCTTCCAAGTTCTGGCTTTTAGAATTAATGCTGCTATGAACATAGTGGAACAGACATCCTTGTTGTATGAATGGGCATATTTTGGATATATGACTGAGAGTGGAGTTGCTGGGTCTTGTGGTAGGTTTATTGCCATTTTTCTGACGAATCTCCATACTGATTTCCAAAGTGGCTGTACAAGTTGGCATTCCTACCAGCAGTGGAGGAGTGTTCCCCTTTCAACACATCCTCTCCAGCATTAATTGTCATTGGGGTTTTTGATTTTAGCCATGCTGACAGGAGTGAGATGGTATCTCAGAGTTGTTTTGATTTGCATTTCCCGGATGGCTAAGGATGTTGAGCACGGTCTCAAGTGGCTCTCAGTCATTTTAGACTCCTCTATTGAAAATTCTCTATTTAGTTCTGTAGCCCACTTTTTAATTGGATCCTTTGGTGTTTTGGAGACATGCTTCTTGAGTTCTTTGTAAATTTTGGAGATCAGCCCTCTGTCAGATGTGGGGTTAATGAATATTTTTTCCAATTCTGTAGGCTGCCTTTTTGTATTGCTGACTGTGTCCTTTGCCTTACAGAAGCTTTTCAGTGTCAGGTGGTCCCATTTATTGATTGTTGATTTCACTGTCTATGCTACTGGTGTTATGTTCAGGAAGCTGTCTCCTGTACCAATTTGTTCAAGGGTACCACCCACTTTGTCTTCTAAGAGGTTCAGTGTGGCTGGATTTATGTTGAGGTCTTTGATCTATTTGCACTTAAATTTTGTGCATGGCGATAGACATGGATGGATCCACATTCTTCTACATGCCAGCATCCAGTTATGCCAGTACCTTTTGATGAAGATGCTTTCATTTTCCATTGTATATTTTTAGCTTCTTTGTCAAAGATCAGATGTTCATACGTGTGTGGGTTAATATCAGGGTTTTCAATTCGATTCCATTGGTTTACCTGTCAATTTTGTGCCAATACCAAGCTGTATTCAGGAATATAGCTCTATAATAGAGCTTGAAGTCAGGGATGGTGATGCCTCCGGACGTTGCCTTGTTGAACAGGGCTGTTTTGGCTATCCTGGGTCTTTTGTTTTTCCATACAAAATTGATTATTGTTCTTTCATGGTCTGTGAAGAATTGTGCTGGGATTTTAATGGGGATTGCATTGAATCTGTAGATTACTTTTTTCAGAATTGCCATTTTTACTACATTGATCCTACTTATCCAAGATCATGGGGGATCTTTCCATTTTCTGAGGGCTTCTTTAATTTCTTTCTTTAAAGATTCAAAGTACTTGCGACACAAGTCTTTCACTTGTTTGGTAAGCGTTACCCAAGGTATTTTATGTTGTTTGTGGCAATTGTAAAGGGTGATGTTTCTCTGATTACTTTCTCAGCACTTTTATCATAATTATATAGTAGGAATATTGATTTTTTTAGTTGATCTTGTAACCTGCCCCTTTCATGAAGGTGTTAATCAGCTGTAAGAGTTCCCTGGTAGAGTTCTTGGGTCATTTATATAAACTACATATCATCTGCAAATAGTGAATTTGTGACCTGTTCCTTTCCAATTTGTATCCCCTTGATCTCCTTTTGTTGTCATATGACTCTAGCTAGAAATTCAAGTACTACATTGAAACGGTACGCAGAGAGTGGACAGCATTGTCTTGTTCCTGATTTTAGCGGAATTGCATTGAGTTTTTGTCCATTTAGTTTGATGTTGTCTGTTGGTTTACTGTATATAGCTTTTATTATGTTTAAGTATGTTCCTGTTATCCCAGATCTCTCCAAGACCTTTATCATGAAGGGGTGTTGGATTTTGTCAAAGGCTTTTTTCAGCATCTAGTGAGATGATCATGCGATTTTTGTTTTTCAGCTTGTTTATATGGTGGCTTTCATTGATGGATTTTCGTATGTTAAACCATCCCTGCATCCCTGGGATGAAATCTACTTGATCGTGTTGAATGATTGTGTTGATGTTTTCTTGGATCTGATTTGCCAGTATTTTATTGGGTATTTTTGCATCTATGTTCATGCGGGATATTGGTCTGGAGTTCTCTTTCTTAGTTGTGCCTTTGTGTGTCTTTGGGATCAAGGTTATTGAAGCCTCTTAGAAAGAGTTTGGCAAAGACCTTCTGCTTCTATTGAGTGGAATACATTGAGAAGAACTGGTGTTCTTTGAATTTCTGGTAGAATTCTGCACTGAGGCTATCTGGACCTGGTCTATTTTTGGTTGGGAGAATTTTGATGACTTCTTCTAATCCAGTAGGGGCTATAGGTCTATTTAAATTGCTTATCTTTTCTTGATTTAATTTTGGCAAGTGATAGGTATCCAGAAAGTCATCCATTTCCTTTAAATGTTCATATTTTGTGGAGGACAGGTTTTCAAAGTATGACTTGATGATTCTCTGAATTTCTTCAGATTCCGTTATTATGTCCCCCTTTTCATTTCTGAATTTGTTAATTTTCATGTTCATGCTCTGCTGTTTGGTAAGTTTGGACAAAGTTTTTTCTATCTTGTTTATTTTCTCAAAGAACCAACTCTTCATTGAATTGATTCTTTGTATTGTTTTCCTAGTTTCTACTTTATTGATTTCAGCCCTCAATTTGATTATTTCCTGGAGTCAACTCCTCCTGGGGGATTTTGCTTCTTTGTGTTCTAGAGCTTTAAGCTGTGCTGTTAATTCTCTAGTATAACTATTCTCCAGTTTCTTCATGTGGGCACTTAGTGCTATGAACTCCCTCCATGGCACTGCTTTCCAAGTGTCCCATAGGTTTGGTTATGTTGTGTCTTCACTCTCATTGAATTCTAGGGAATCTTTAATTTCTTTTTTATTTCTTCTTTGACCCAGGAATGGTGCAGTTGTGCATTCTTCAACTTCCAAGACTTTGTAGGTTTTCTGCAATTTGTTTTGTTGTTGAATTGTAATTTTAACGTATGGTGGTCTGATAAGATGCATGGAGTTATTCCAATTTTTTTGTAGCTGCTGAGGTTTGATATGTTGCCAAGTATGTGGTCGATTTTTGAGAAGGTTCCATGTGGTGGTGAGAAGAAGGTATATTCTTTTTTATGTGAATGAAATGTTCTATAGATGTCTGTTAATCCCAGTTTAGTCATGACTTCTATTAGACACTTTCCTTCTTTGTTGAGTTTCTGTCTGGTATTCCGGTTTAGTGGTGAGAGTGGTGTGTTGAAATCTCCCACTATAAGTGTGTGGGGCTTTTTATGTGATTTAAGTTTTATTAATGTTTCTTTTACGAATGTGGATGCCTTTGTATTTGGGGCATAGATGTTCAGGATAGACACTTCATCTTGGTGGATTTGCCTGTGATGAGTATGTAATGTCTTCCTTCATCTCTTTTGATTGTTTTTATTTTAAAGTCTAATTTGTTAGATATTAGGATTGCTACCCCTGCTTGATTCTTGGGTCCATTTGATTGGAAAAATTTTTCCCAACCTTTAACTCTCAGGTAATGTCTGTCTTTGAGGGTGAGGTGTGTTTCTTGTATGCAGCAGAAGGATGGGTTCTGTCTTTGAATCCATTCTGCTAGGCTGTGTCGTTTTATGGGTGAGTTAAGGCCATTAATGCTGAGAGATATTAATGACTATTGATTGCTCATTTTTCTTTGATTTGGAATGGTTGTTGGTGGTGGAATTATGCGTGGAATTCCACCCCTTTGTTCTTTTTGCTGTTGGTAGAGTGGGGTTATCTAATGCCTATGTTTTTCTGGTTGTAGTTATCATCCTTGGGGTGGAGTATTCCTTCTAGAATTTTCTGTATGGCTGGGTTTATGGATACGTATCATTTGAATCTAGTTCTGTCATGGAATATCTTGTTTTCTCCATCTATAATGATTGAGAGCTTTGTTGGCTATAGTAGTATGGGCTGGCATCCATAGTCTCTTATTGTTGCTAGAATATCTATCCAGGACCTTCTGACTTTCAGAGTTTACATGGAGAAGTCAGGTATAATTCTGATAGGTTTGCCTTCATATGTTACTTGGCCATCTTCCATACCTGCTCTTAATATTCTTTCTTTATTCTGCATATTTGCAGTCTTGATTATTATTGGCGAGGGGACTTTTTTTGTGATTCACTCTTTTTGGTGTTCTGTAAGCTGCTTGTACCTTCATTGGCATGTCTTTCTTAAGGTTGGGAAAGTTTTCTTCTATGATTTTGTTGAATATGTTTTCTCCCCCTTTGAGGTGGTTTTCTTCACCTTCTTTTATACCTATTATTGCTAGGCTTGGTCTTTTCATGGTGTCCCATGTTTTCTGGATGTTTTGTGGTAAGGATTTGTTGGACATATGATTTTCTTTGGTTGATAAATCCATTTCTCCTAGTGTATCTTCAACACCTGAGATTCTCTCTTCCATCTCTTGTATTCTGTAGGTAATGCTTGTATTGGTATTACCTGACCGTTTGCCCAGCTTTTCTATTTCCAGCCTTTCTTCAGATTCTGTATTTTTTATTGTCTCTATTTCAGTTTTCACCCTTGTACTCTTTGTATTATTTCTTGCAATTTTAAGTCCATCTTGTCGTCCATTTGTTGCAGTTTATGAATTTTTTGTTTTGTTCTTTCTTCCATTTCTTGCATTTTTTGGTTTGCTTTTTCTTCCATTTCTTGAATTTTTGATTTGCTTTTTCTTCCAGTTCTTGTATTTTTTTTCGTTTGTTTTTTTCTTCCATTTCTTGTATTTTTTGGTTTGTTTTTTCTTCCATTTCCTGCCTTTTTGGTTTGTTTTTTATTCCATTTCTTGCATTTTTTGCTGTGTTTTTTTCTTCCATTTCTTGCATTTTTTGTTTTTTTCATCCATTTCTTTGAGGGATTTTCCTATATCCTCTTTTTAGGGCCTCTGTTATTTTCATGAAGGTGTTTTAAGGTCATTCTCTTCTGCTTCATTTGCATTGGAATGTTGGAGTCTTGCTGGTGTGGAGTCACTAGAATCTGGCAGTGTCATATTTTTCTGTTGCTGAGTATGTTTTTGTATTGTCTCTTTCCCATCTCTTCTTCTAGTGGGTACAGAAAGAGTCCCTTATTGGTCTGGTGGTTAGGGAACCAGAGTTCCCTTTCGGTGGGTGCTAGCAAGTCCAATAATCTGTTAGTTCTTCTATTCCTTGTCCTTGTTCTGGTCCCGTGGGTGGAGAAGACCAGGAACCTGGGGTGCTTAGCCTCCCACCTGGTCCTCTGTCCCCTTTGCTGGAAGAGAAGACTTGGGATCTGGGATGCTTGGCTCCTGAAGGGATTGGAAGATCTGTGAAGTTCCTAGGCAATCCCCAGGCACTGGAATGCAGGCCCGGATGCAGGGACTGTTTTACCTGGTCCAGCCATATCAGCTGGTCCCCTGGTCTCCTTTTTGGAAGAGAAGACCTAGGATCTGGCATGTTTGGCTCCACCCAGGATGAGAAGCTCTGCAGTCTTCCCCAGTCACTGGAAGGCACGCCAGGATGCTGGTTATTGATTTGCATTTACCTATTCAGATTCTATGGGAATTTACTCAAAACAAATTGTAATTCTTTAAAAGACAGTCAAATTTTTAATTATTTGCTTTTAAGTCTCTGAGTGAAACCCCCTCATGTCTACAATAAGATAAATATCTTAGAATATTTCCTTGCTAAACTCTAATAGTAATATTGAACTATTTTTCTGAATCTAAATAATAACATTATATGCCATTGTAGAGTCTCGTATTTTAAAATAACATGGCACTTTCCACAAGAATATACTCATAGTAAGCCAGTTTATTTTTTTCTGAAACAGAAAAGAAATCATCTACATTCATGTACACATGGAGTAAATACGGAAAGTAATACATAGATTACCATAGATTGTCTTTGAGTATTGGCATGGTGAGCCGTGACAGGCAGAAACCCTGACAGGACAGACCTCATCGTGTTTTTCATCCTTTTTACCTTCAGATTGTGTGAGTTAGGCTTCATTATCTATTGCAAGGTCCATCGTGTCTTCACAAGGCACTGCAATCTCATGGTGATATGCATGGACAATGACAAGTAAATACCCAAGGTTATTTTTACAGAAAGCTTTTGTCAGTTCATTCGATGCCGAAAAAACAGCAAATGATGCAGTGCTTGTCAGACGTTCATTATTTGTGAAATCAATAACTCGTATTTACAGCCCCAATTTCAAATATTAGTTTGGTTACCTTTTTATGATCTTTCCCTGGTTATAGTATTCTTAACAATTTACAACTCAAAATTGTTGTAACCTGAGTCCTAGGAATAGTTGTGTACTGTACCACCACCTCCTAGCGTCAGACTGCTGGGATTAAAGGTGTGTGCCTGGCTTCTATGGAATGTGGCTGACTTTCCTTTCTGAATTTTTAGGCAAGCTATAATAAATCATAATTAATATATGACTACAAATTGTGCTACATATATGGATAGAAATGTGATTTTTGATACAATGTGTAATGATTAAATGAAGTCAGTTAACTAATCCATCATCTTCACATTTTTGGTGATAACATACTGAAAATATACTGTCAGCTGTCTTTAAAAATTACAGTGTATTTAATGACACTTCCTTTCAGAAATGCAAGCAGAGTTTTAGACCCTGCTTCCCAGAAGCAGGTAAGAATAAAGGATTGATAGTCTAAAAGCATGAAAAACTTAGCATTCTTTCAGTTTGCATCCATTTTCAAAATCGATTTGAGCATTTTCTTTCCTCTAGGACATGTTGCCCTGTAACTTGCCAGTCTATACTTGTTAATTCTCTGTCTGTATGATAGTTTGCAGAGGTAATAAGAATGTTCATTTACTGTCTTGCCTGCTCTTCGTCATCTATCTTCTTATAAATCAGTGACAGAGAGGAGTGATGAGCAAATTGGCAAAGAATGGGCTGGCAAAACCAGCAGAGACAGCTGATCTGAACAGGGGAGAGCTCTTGGACCCCAGACCGACAGCGGGGAGGCCAGTATGGGACTGATCTGGACCCCCCCCCGAATGTGAGTGTCAGTGAGAAGGCCTGGGCAACCTATGGGGCTCTGAGCAGTGGATTAGTGTCTATCCCTTGAATACAAACAGTCATCATGTGCCCATAGCACAAAGAGGGATGCTCTGAGCCTGGACTCTTAAGGGAGTGCCTGGACCCTACCCTGAGTGAATTGACAGACTCTAGATACCCCCTATGTGGAAGGAATTGGCAATAGGATGGGAGGCTGGGGGGGGATGGGGGAGTGCCGGAGGAGGGGAGGGAGAGGGAACTGGGATTGACATGTAAAACAAGCTATTTAAAATTAAAAAAAAGAAAGTTAATTTTGAAGAAAAGAAGGAAACCGAAAGTCAAATGAGAAGGAATTTATGTAATATAATATACCAGATAATAAATTTCAGAGATATGAAAGCATTGGGGGTAAAACTCGAGGAAGAAATGTGTTCCGGGGAAATAATTGAAGTTATGCTACCAAATGGGAAATGATTTTGCAAATCGCTATGAGGTGTTTATTAGAGTTAAAGATACACATGAAAATGAAGTAGAACAGTCAGAAAGAAAAGCATCTGAAGCCCTTGACTGTTCTTCATCTCCTTCTGATGCTTCTGCTAATAGGAAGAGTGAGCCACACTGCAGCAGCGAGTTTCCTTTAGAGGACTGCCCAGATGATGAAGATGATGAGAACAACCATGAAGACCATCCTGACATTAATGAAAAGGAAGAACATCCTCCTGAAATACCTAAACTTGATTCATACAATAAGAAGAGATCCTCGACTTTTGATTAAAATAAAATTCTATAAATATCACAAACTGAATCACCTAATTAAAAAATCTTTCTCTTATGGACTGTTAAATATAGTATTATAAGTAGCAGATATAATGAATAAAAGGCCTCAAATTTCTATGAAGAATATCCTCCATAACATACATGAATAGCATAAAATAATCAACCCTGAGTGATAAATTCTTATCAAGAACATCATATTTTGGTAGCATGGTTTGTGAGGAGGAAACAGTCTGATAAAGTAATACAATTTTCATTCTGGCCTCTATATTACAGACAACTAAATGCATACATTCATGAATAAAATGATAATGGGATTTTAAATGTGCTGTTCTTAATGTACTTCTTTTTAGTTGATAAATATCAAGTATCAGTATCAATACAGTACTTTTCCTATGTGCTTTTTCGATGTCCTCCCGAAATGAAACAGGATGCACCAAACGTCCGATTGTTAAAGTTATTTCTTCATTCAGTAATGAAGCTTTGTCCTCTTCCCCAGAGTTGTATGTGCATAGTTGGATATACATATTTCTTTCTGTTTTCTGAAACAAAGTAACTAACAAAACAACTTAATATAGAAAGTTTTAATTTTGTGTTATGATGTGAGGGTATACATTTCATCCTAGTGGGGGAAGATAGAGGAGTAGACTAGTCAATGTTGGGAGGAATCTAAAGCAGCATGTCACATTACACACACAATCATTAAGCAATCAGATGAATTCTGATGCTTACCTCAGTTTCTCTTTTTATTTAGTCCAGGACATCATCCAATGTTACAGTTTCACCTACCTTCAAGCTATGTCTTTTATATTCAATAATTTCAGTCTTTAAAAACTACTCCATAAATATGCCAAGAAATTTGTCTCTTAAGTATAGATTTTGTTAATTATCACTAATTTATCCCTTGCCTATTTAGTACCCAAGCATATAACTTTTAATTCATAACCTTCCACGTCTCTTCCCAAAAGTTCCATGCCATTTCATATTGTAAAATATCTTCAGTCTAACGCACACACACATGCCTGGGACCGCCTGCCCCTGGAACTGAGGAGAAAATAGAACCCTGCCAAGGCCCATTGTAACTGAGCAGGTTAAGATGACTCAGGGAGGCCTGCTCTGGGCACCAATGAGAAAACATGGGTGGGGCAGTTGGGCAGTATTATGGTGAGCAAAGTTATGGTGTTGTCATATGGGGGAAAGAGAGACAGGCTGGTTCATATCCTGTGCGGAGGCTCATCTAAAGAGGTAAAGACAGGGAGGCATATACTGAGGTGGGTGGCTTACTTGGCACCCTGGACCAAGGTGACTATTGGGCTTGGGCTTCTGCATAGACCATGCCTGGGTCCAAGGCCATCCTACATCTACAATCTGTGTAGATGTCCATGGCTCCTGATAACTCTGAAGGCTGAAAGGATAGAGCTGCACAGAGTTGGCTGTGTCCCTCAGGAGTTGCAACAATAGGGAGAACAGCCCCCATCCTTACTGGCTTTAGCACTTGGGAATGCAAGCCTTGCACTTCTCCTGGGGAACACAGTAGAGCTGACCCTGCTGGTGGGCATGAGTGTGGAATAGTGTCTATATTAGTGGTGTTATGTTCAGGAAGCTATCTCCTGTACCAATTCATTCAAAGGTACTTCCCCCTTTCTCTTCTAAGAGATTCAGTGTAGCTGGATGTATGTTGAGGTATTTGATCCATTTGGATGTAAGTGTTCTGCATGGCAATAGATATGGATCTATCTGCAATCTTCTGCATGTCACCAGCCACTTATGCCAGCACCATTTGTTGAAGATGCTTTCTATTCTCCATTGCATAACTTTAGTTTCTATGCTAACAATCGGGTGTCTGTAGGTTTGTGGGTTATTTTTAGGGTTTTCAATTTGGTTTTGTTCATCTACCTGTCTATTTTTATGCCAATACCAAGCTGTTTTCAGGACTATACCTTTATAACAGAGCTTGAAGTCAGGGATGGTGATGCCTCTGGAAGTTCCTTTATTTTACAGGGTTGTTTTGACTATCCTGGGATTTTTGTTTTTACAAATAAAGCTGAGTATTCTTTCAACATCTGTGAAGAATTGTGTTGGGATTTTGATGGGGATTGCATTGAATCTGTATATTGCTTTTGGCAAGATTGCCATTTTTCAATGTTGATCCTACCTATGCAAGCACATCGGAGAACATTCCATTTTCTGGTTTCTTCTTTAAATTCTTTCTTTAAAACTAAAAGTTCTTGCTATATAGGTCTTTCACTTGTTTGCTTAGATATTTTATCCTAAGATATTTTATGTTGTTTGTGGTTATTGTAATGGGTGATGTTTTTCTGATTTCTTTCTCAGCCCATTTATCATCTGTATATAGGAGGGCTACGGATTTCTTTTAGTTAATCTAGAATCCTGCCACTGTGCTGAAGATATTTATCAGCTGCGGAGTATTTCCCTGGTAGAGTTTTTCAGGTCACTTATGTAAACTATTGTATCATCTGCAAAATGTGAAAGTTTGACTTTTTCCTTTCCAACTTGTAATCCCTTGATGTCCTTTTATATTCTTATTGCTGTAGCTAGAACTTCAAGTACAGTGTTGAAAATATACAGAGAGTGGACAGCCTTGTCTTCTTCCTGATTTTAGAAGAATCACATTGAGTTGATCACCATTTATTTTTATGTTAGCTGTTGTTTTACTGTGTATTGCTTTTATGATGTTTAGGTATGTTCCTGTTATCCCTGATCTCTCCAAGTCTTTTATCATGAAGGGGTGTTGAATTTTGTCAAAGGCTTTTTTTAGCATCTAGTGAGATGATCATGAGTTTTTTCTTTTCATCTTGTTTATATGGTGCATTACAATGATGGATTTTTGTCTGTAGAACCATCCTTGTATCCCTGGGATGAAGCCTACTTGATCAGGTGGGGTGATTTTTCAGATGAGGTCTTGGATTTGATTTTCCAGTATTTTGTTGAGTATTTTAGCATCAATATTCATGAGGGATATTGGTCTCATGTCTTTCTTAGTTGTGTGTTTTTGTGGCTTTGTTACCAAGGCAATCATATTCTCCTAAAAGAGTTTCACAGTGAACCTTCTGCTTCTACTTTGTGGAAAAGTTTCAGAAGTACTGAGATTAGCTTGTCTTCAAATTTCTGGTAGAATTCTGCACTGCACCCAAACCAGTGCTTTTTTTGGTTGGGAGCCTTTTGATAACTGTTTCTATTACATTAGGGGTTTGAAAACTCATCAATCCCTGAATTAAAAAATCCAACAATCTGTGAGCTCCCAAACCAACCTTTCCTTGAGCTCAAAATGCCACCAATCCCTGGGCTTGCCTTGAAATCTCACCAATCACAACCCTAGAATATACACTGTGAGAAACTAATGCCTCCTGCTCTTGTGTGAGGTTTGTTGTACAGTGTGACTTCATGGTATTGCTATGACTACAACTGTCAAGATACCTTTCCCTTCAGAGCTGTAACACCTTCCCTGCAGTGCTGCCACACATGCACTGGGGAAACTGTTCTTCTCAGAGCTGTAACACTTACATTGGGGAAGCCTTTCCTCCTTAGAGCTGTAACACAGAGATAAACAAATGTTCCTAACGGCTTTGATCTGCCTTTCCATCAGAAAACTGTTTCCCTCATAATGTCTCTGGCTGTGTAGCCAATGCCTTGAAGAGGGATAGAAAATCACATTACTCATGTTATTTTCTGCCTCCACCTAAATCTGACTGTTTCCACCAGCTATGTCCCACAGTCTCACAGGCCTTGTGACCGGCTCTTCTATTGCTTGTTTAAACTCTTACATAGTTCAATTAGTTCAAATGTTGAATATGTCCTGATTACCCCAGTTTCTTGTATTGGACCATGTTTAATGCACCCTTCTGTAAGTTGGAATACAGATTTTGCCTCTTCTAATACAGTTTGAACATATGGGGGTATCTTCTACTGGTTTTACTACCTCTCTAATCCTTTTGTTTATCTTATTTACTTGCAAAATTGGAGCCTCATTTCCCTTTCTTGTTGCAATTGCTCCTTTATACAAAGGAGTTCCTGCTTGGTCATTTTCACAGTCTCAGATGCATTTATGCCTACACACAACACACCAGCAGACAATTTGTCACACTGTGTACAATCTTAACTTTTGCGTTGTAATCCTAAAGACTGAAAATTTCCTCTAAGCCTTTAACTGTTTCATGTGGTGGAGCCCACTCACCAAGAAGGCATTCCATCCATCTTAAACCACACAGATGAAGACTATCATCCTGGCATTCCTACCACATATGCTATTAATCCTGATAACTCAGCTTTAGTTATAGCAAGAACCATATTACCACTGTCACAGCACAAAGGCACATGAACACACACCATACAAGAAAGAAATTGGTATCAGAATTTCCTCCACATATGTTCCTGCCTCACGCTACTAAGGCTTAATTTTATGCCTTGCTACACATAGCTAGAACCACATACCAAGGACTCTCCAATTTATCTTTGATTATTTCATGTCTTTGTCTAGGTGTCCATCATGTTGTGTGACAAAACTTTTCCTGAAGATATTAAACACATTTTTACTCAGCCCAGATACAACTTTAATCTGGACATTCTCCTGCTAGTCTGTATAAAGACATGTAAGAAAGATATGTTGCTCTTTGCCTGCTTGCCCTTGCCTTACTAGTATGTCCATTCCATGTGTATACTGAAGAACAGCTGAGATATTCAGCCTTGTGGACTGAACAACTGCTGGATTCTTGGACTTCCATTCACAACAGATATTGTTGGATTAGCTGGACTACAGACAGCCTGTAAGTCATTCTAATAAATCCCCTTTCTGTGTATATACAGAGATATTTTTCTATAAACTCTGTTGCTTTAGAGAACCGTGACTGGTACAGAGTATATACTTTTAATAAACAATCATTTCATCAAATATGAATTCAGATAACCTGTGTACATGACCTGGTGGACCTTACTGACACATTAGCAAAGAATTCAACACTGCAGAGAATCAGCATTTTTATTCCTTTCACACTGTTTAGTTAAACTAAATGTTATAATGGGATTATGCATATCGTGACTGAATGTAAAAAATGTAGTTTGTTAGAAAAACATGTCATATTTTCCTCATGTCTAAACCATCATGACAGGAGTTTTCCATTATACAAATTTTTGGTGTGGTTTGAATGAGAATGATCTCCATATGCTCAAATATTTAAATGTTTGATCCCCAGTTTTTGGAATGATTTTGGAATAATTAGAAGGTGTGGTCTATTGGAGGAGGTGTGTCACTGAGGTTGGGCATTGATGTTTCAAAGCCCATGGGCCCAGTCTCTCTCTCTCTCTCTCTCTCTCTCTGCCTCCTGCCTGCTGATCAAGATGTAAACTTGTAGCTACTGTTGCAACACTATTACTGCATGCTTGCTGCCATGCTTCCATCATGATGATCCTGGGATAGCCCTCTGTTACTAAAAGAAAGCCCCAAATAAACTCTTACTTCAATAAGTTGCTTTGGTCATGATGTCTCTTCACAGAAATAAAAAATTAACCTAGACATATACAAAGTCATAGATTTTTCTTTTGAAAAAATTTATACTTTTATTATGGTGGAGATGTTTACATTTCACTAATGGGGCAGCTATTTAAAATTTTATCATGGGGCAAGTTTCTCTATATTATTGCTATTTATTCTTCTGCCAGTTTTAATCTTTAATAAGCAGTGTAGGGAAAAATAATATTTATATTCCTTGCTGTGTTTTTTTCCAGTGAGTTTGTAGAGAAAGATTTGAAAGGCATTTGAATAATGAGAATCAGAAATAGATAGAGTATAAATAAAATAAATTTTAAGAAGAAGTTGGACATTCTGTTGATCTGTGCATTCTTTATGAGATTTTTCATGAGTGTGTGTACGTGTGTGTTTGTGTGTGCGTGTGTGTGTGTGTGTTGTGTGTGTGTGTGTGACTGTAAAACCATGCATGAAAAGAGTCCATTAATTTGAAAGAGCGAGACAAAGCTTATGGGAGACTGAGGTGAGGAAAGGAAAATGGTTGATATATTGTAATTATATTTGTGTTCATGTATTTGAACACTTGGTCCCCAGGTAATGGTGATGTTTGGAGAGGTAGTGGGGAGAGTCATCTTTGCTATTAGAAATAAATCATTATGGGTGGGATTAGAACTTTTATGGGCCTTCCCTACTTCTGGTTCTCTTTTGTTCACTCTATTTTTCTGTGTCTTTCTGTCTCTATCTCTCTGTCTCTATCTTTGCCACTCTCTGTCTCTTTCTTTGTGTCTCAGTTTGACTCTAATTTTGTCTGACACCCTTTCCATGTTTATGGTTGAAGATGTGATCTCTTATCTTTCCATTCTGTTCCTTTCAAGACTTACTTTGGATTATGTTGTTTTATCACAAGTGAATAGCAACAAGAACAGAAGTGGTATAGCAAATAACGGTAATATAAATATCCATTTAAATAAAAAAATTAAAAAAAGTTTGTTTTTCATTCCCAAGTACTTACATGGAAAAGGAACATGAGGGACCTGCCATTTTTTTTCAAAAACATAACAAAGTAAAATATGAGGTCTATGCATATAGGTAATCTCAACAGGATATATATTTAAAATGTTATAACAAGAAAAAAGGTTGTGACAAATTTAACCCTTGCTTTAAAATGTAAGTAATCTTTATAAAAGATGAACACAAGAAGCACAACTCATTTTAAACACAATCCTGGCCTACAACTAAGCTTGGTATATTGCAGAAAGAGGAGAGTTTAAAAGTCCTGTTAATTAATTAGTTTATTAATTGTTTGATTGGCTTTATTTTAAGTAGAAACAAATAGAATATCAAATCAGTATTAATTTGAATTCTGAGTAAAAGTACATTATTGCAGAATGTAAGTTTTGGGGGATACCATAGTATAGTGTGGGGAGTATGTTCTCCTAGCATAAGGCCATTCATGAAGATGATTTTCAATACATAAGTTTCACTTATGATTATGATGGCCCTGAAGATATAGCTCAACCAATAAGAAATTCACCTTGCAAGCATAAGGACCTGAGTTCAATTCCCACAAGCTATGTAAAAATGTTACATGTGGCAGTACTGTTTTGTAATACCACTTCTCTGAAAGGAGAGACAAAGGTTTCCATAGGACTTGCTGATTCTTCAACCTAGCCAAAAATATCAGCTCCAGGCTAATGAAAGACAGTCTTAGAGAAGGTAGACAACATTCCTGAAGACTGCACCATAAGTCTCCTCTAGCCTCCACACACACATGCACAAGCACCTACATATGTTTACACATGTACACACACACACACACACACACAAACTATGATATTGGAAGTGTGTGTGTGTGTGTGTATTAGGACAGAATGTAAGTTTTATAAATAATAAACATTTAAAACACAATTTATTTGTTCTGTAGTTAAGAGAATAAACAAAAATAAGATTTTATTTAGTCATTTAAATAAAGATCTTTGGTATAGACTTTGATTCAGGTATGGTGAATATGAGGAATTTAATGATTCACACATTTTTCTCTCAAGTCTCAGTAAATACAGAGGCCTAGTGATATCCCAGCTAAATTATAAGATAGGGAAGCAATCCAGCATCATGAAATTACTCAAGTTATTACTGTGTCATGTGTTGATTAACAACAGTAATACATTCTGAGAACTGCATCATTAGGCAGTGTCTGGTGTAAACATGAAAGGATGAGCTTACAGAATCTGTTTTTTTTTTGTTTTACTAGACAGGGTTTCTCTGTATTGTTTTGGAGGCTGTTGGTCCAGCCCTGCCTCGAACTCACAGAGATCTGCCTGCCTCTGCCTCCCGAGTGCTGGGATTAAAGGCGTGCGCCACCACTGCCCAGTGAGCTTACAGAATCTTAAATGGTATAACATGCTATGTATTTAGGTATTGTGGTATGACTCATTACTCCTAGACTACAAAGCTATAAAACATTGTGTTTAATAATGATTAGGGAAGGCAAGTATAGTATATTATTATTTTGCATCTAAACATATCCAAACATAGACAAGCTACATTAAAATTAAGGTATAGAAATTATATTTTCATCACTATTTCTAACACTTTGAATACAGAATACAGAAAGGGAAGTTGTTCTGTATGAGTCAGTGAGTGGTGAGTGAATGCGAAGGCCTAGGGCATAACTGTGCAATGGATTTATAAGCACTGCATATAGGCTATGATAGACTTACAAGTTAAATATTGGGGTTGGAATCAGCATTATTGCTATTGACATATCTTATTTTGCTCAAAAGTCTTCAGTAGCACTTCAATTCATAGGGGACATTTTGTATGATAACAATGCTTCTTGTTCTGGAATACTTTGTAAAGGACCATTGAGAGTTTTCTTATAGCTAATTTTCTTTTGATAAAAGCAGAAGAATTATATCAAATAAAATAGTAATAAAATCATGCTGTATTTAAACACATATACCATTATTATTATTAGTCATTAAGAAGCAATTAAATATAGTACATAATTCTGTGTTCTGTAATTTCTTCTGACTGATAGTGTGGCAAAATTATGTATAGAATTGCCACATATTCATAAGTAATATATAGTACTACCATGTTATTATTCTAAAACATTACTAAGTCACAGGAATTTTTATAAGCATACAGAGAACTTAGACACTACATAGTCTATGATTGGTGAAAATGTTATTACTCAGAATTCATAATTATGCATTAATTAAAGTATGCCAGGTAGCATAAAATTCTTTTTAAATATTACTTTGACTATATATATACATATATATATATTACCTATAAGGTGAATATTAGGCAAGAATTAAATTTTGAAATGATTGTATTGAGAAGTGAAAAATGGCTGGGCATAGGAGTGAATGCCTTTAGTCCCAGCACTCAGGAGGCAAAGGCATATAAATCTATGAGTTCAAGGACAGCTTGGTCTACAGAGTAATTTCCAAGACAGCGAGAACTACATCAGAAAAACTTTGTTAGAGTCTGGGGGTTGGGGGGAACACAAATGCCTTTAAATTCAGCACTTGGGTATAAGAGTCAGGTGGATCTCTGTGAGTTTGAGGCCAGCTTGGTCTACAGAACAAATTCTAGGACAGCCAGGACTGTTACAGAGACAAAACCTGTCTCAAAAAACCAAAAAGAAAAGTGAAAATGAATCTATTCAATCTGATTTATTATTATGTATAAAATACTTTATGTGGAATAGTATTATAATTAAGTTAATTACATTATTATTTCAATTATATTGAAAAACACAGTTACATAATTACAGTTAATGTCCAAGTCCACCTATTTGACATCTTTGCTAATTAAACATGGATAACTATTTTCTGTTAAAATTACCAACTAAAAACTACAATTAAGCATTGATTTGACAGCCTCCCTTATATAAACTGCAAACATTTCTTACACTACTATCAAAATAGATTATTTGCTTCATTTTAGCTATTCCATTTGAACATTCAAGTAAAAAGGCAGGGATTCATGTAAAAATTTCTCGTACGAACAGTCATGGGAAATTTCCAGCAATATTATATATATATAGAATACAGAAATATTGAGGTGAGGGATGGATCTGCAAAAGCCCTTAAAATACACAGAATCAAATCCAAGAAATCCAAAGAAATGTCTGTTGCCATTTAGATGGTGACAAGTTGAGCATATCCTATCTGGATGTCACTAGAATCTAGTTATGACTGAATTTTTGAGGAAATATAATTTCTGGGATTAGATGCTGAAAGAATCCCATATAATACTACATAGCATATACTCAAAGACTGATACCACTCTCAGTCCTGTGCTAACTGTGTTTCCTGCTAGATCTTATTAAAAATTGGGAAATAAACAGATACTGCTAACACATCATTACAATGGACCTCGGGTCTGTCCATTTTGTCTTCTTGAAGAACCAGCTCTTGAATTCATTAATTATTTTTATTGTTGCCTTTACTGTCTATTTCATTCACTTCTCTGACTTTTTTCTGTCGAGTGGGTTTGGATGTGACTTGAAATTACTTTTTATATTTTTCCATTGAAAAACACTTCTTTAGTATGTTCTGATACTGGTTTTCCCTTCTGTGGCTCTTCCCAGATACCAACTCCCTGCTCTCTCTCTCTCTCTCTCTCTCTCTCTCTCTCTCTCTCTCTCTCTCTCTCTCTTTCTGTCTTCTTCTCTTCTTCTGTCTGTCTGCCTGTCTCTCTCTCTTTCAAAAACAAACAGGAACAAAACAAAGCAAGAGCAACAACTACAAAAACTAGAATAAAAGAAGAAAAAGACAATATACACTTAAACAACCAAAATCTATAAAACCAAAATCAGGAAGCATAATATACAAACAAAAGGCTGACAAGTCAAAAAATATGCTCAAACAAAGCAATATGAGACTAAAACATCTACAAAAATATCACTGAGTTTCTTTTCTGTATTGGCAATCTACTGGTCGGACATGATCCATACCTTTAGTGTGGTTTATATACCTGGTGAGACTCCATTGAAGAAAATTATTTTTTTACAAGCAATTGTCAAGATACCTTCTTAGTTAATTCTCCCTTTTCAGAGTTTGTATCTTGTCTTTCTTGAACCTGCACAGGCCCTGTGAGTGTTGCTCTAGTCTTTGTCTTTTCATATATGACTCAGTCCTGTTGTGTATAGAAGGCTTAGGTTTTAGGTGTCCTCCATGCCCACTGGGACTTAAAACATTCCTGCTTCTTCTCCCAGTTTTCCATGATCCCTATGGTGATAAATTTGGTACAAACATCTCATTTAGAACTGAGTGTCCTAATGTCTCCCACTCTCTGCACATGCACACTGTCCAGTTGTGGATCTCTATGTTAATTCGCATTTACAGAGAGAAGAGATTCTCTGACGATGTCTGAGTAAGGCACTACTCTGTGGGTATAGCAGAATGTCTTTCCTTAGGAGTCATTCTACTGCTATGTTCCTTTAAGAGAACAATAGTGTTTAGTTTTCACCTAGGGTCATGGCCTAGGTAATCTCAGGTTCATGTACACTTAACCAATGTCAGGAATGGATTCCATCTCTTGGAATAGGTCTTATTTCCAATCAAAAAGTGTTTGGTTGTTTACACAGTTTATGCCACTGTTGCACCAGCGTGTTATGTAGGCAGATCATGGTTTTAGATCACAGGGTTAGTAAACTGGGTTAGAAATTACTACTCTCTTCTGGTAGCATATAGAGTACCTTATAGTACCAAGAAAACTAGACAATAAGGGTGAAGACTGAAGCTATGACTTGGAAATTTGTAGTTTAAATGCCTACATAAAAAATGGAAAGAACGCTAGTTAATGAGTCAAATTTGTAAGAACAAGAACTAACCAATTCTATACCCAGTGATTTTACTTTAATCCAAGAAATTTTAATTTTATTAAAGGATTAACTCTTATTTGTGGTTATTTCTAGTGATAGCTTCACTCCATCTGCCCTTGGATTTCTTTATTATGTTTTTTATTCATTTTACATACCAACCACAGTTCCCATTCCCTCCCCTCCTCTGCTCACTCCCACTTCCCCCAAGCAATTCCCTATCCAATACTCAGAAAAAGTAAGGACTCTCATGGGATGTCAAGAAAGCCTGGCACATGAAGTTGAGGCAGGATCAGGCACTTCCCACCTGCATTGAATTTGAACCAGGCATCCAATAGGGAATGGGCTCCAAAACCCAGCTCATGCTCCAGGGATGGATCCTGGTCCCACTGCCAGGGATTTTACAAACACACCAAGTTACACACTGTCACCAACATGCAGAATGCCTAGTTCAGTCCCATGCAGGATCCCCATCTGTCAGCCTAGAGTTCATGAGCTTTCACAAGCTGAGTCAGCTGTCTCTGTGAGTTTTCCTGTCATGTTCCTGACCTCCCTTGCTTGCTCATATAATTCATCATCTCTCTCTTAGACTGGACTCCTCGAGCTCACCCTGGTGGTTGCTTGTGGATCTTTGTATCTGCTTCCATCAGTTACTGGATGAAGGTTCTATGATGAAGGATAAGGTAGTCACCAATATGATTACAGGGGAAGGTCAAGCCGTGCACCCTTTCTACTACTGCTAGGAGTCTTAGCTGAGATCATACTTGTGGATTCCTGGGAAATTCCCTGATACCAGGATTCTCCCTAACACCATAATGACTCCCTCTATCAAGGTATCTCTTTCATTGCTCTCCCACTCAGTCTCTCTCCCAAATTGACTATACATGTCCCTCACATTCGTTCTCATCCCCTATCCCATTCCATTTACTGCCCCCACCTCCAGTTTACTCAGGGCATTTCATGTATTTGCCCTCCCCAGGTCGATCCATGTGTCCCTCTTAGGGTCTATCATAGATCCAGATTCTCTGGAGCTGTGGATTGTAATCTGGTTATCTTATGCTTTATATGTACTTATGAATGACTGCATACCATATTTGTACTTCTGATCCTGGGTTACCTCACTCAGGATGATTTTTGTTAGTTCTGTCTATTTGCCTGAAAATTTCGTGATACCATTTTTTATTTATAGCTGAGTAATACTCCATTTTGAAAATGTACCACATTTTACTTATCCATTCTTTAGGTGAGGACATCTAGCTTATTTGCAGGTTCCAGTTATTGTGAATAATGCTGCTATGAACTTAAGTGAGCAAGTGTCCTTGTGGTAGGATTGAGTATCTCTTGGTATATGCCCAAGAGTGGTATCACTCAGTATTGAATTAGATTGATTCCCAATTTTCTGAGAAACAGCCATATTGATTTTAAAAGTGGTTGTATGATTCTCCAGTTTATTCATGTGGGCACTTAGTGTTATGAACTTCCCTCTTAGCACTGCTTTCACAGTGTCCCATAAGTTTGGGTATTATATGTCTTCATTCTCATTGAATTCTAGGAAGTCTTTAATTTAATTGTTTTATTTCTTCTTTGACCCAGGAATGGTGCAATTGTGCATTATTTAATTTCCACAAGTTTGTAGGATTTCTCCAATTTGTGTTGTTGTTGAATTCTAATTTTAAAGCATGGTGGTCTGATAAGATGCATGGAGTTATTCCAATTTTTTGTACCTGTTGAGGTTTGATATGTTGCCACGTATGTGGTCGATTTTTGAGAAGGTTCCAAGGAGCGCTGAGAAGAAGGTATATTCTTTTTTATTTGGATGGGGTGTTCCATAGATGTCTATTAATCCTAATTGGGTCATAACTTCTATTTGTTCCTTTGCTTCTTTGTTAAGTTTCTGTCTAATTGTGACAGTGGGGTGTAGAAGTCTCCCACTATAAGTGTGTGGGGCTTTATATGTGATTTCAATTTTAGTAATGTTTCTTTTATGAACATGGCTGCCTTTGTATTTGAGGCATAGATGTTCAGAATTGAAACTTCATCTTGGTGGATTTCTCCTCTGATGAATATGATATGACTTCCTTCATCTCTTTTGATTGGTTTTATTTTAAATCTAATTTGCTAGATATTAGGATTGCTACCTCCACATGTGTCTTTGGTCCATTTGTTTGGAAAATCTGTTTCCAATCTGTAACTCTGAGGTAATGTCTGTCTTGAGGGTGAGGTGTGTTTCTTATATGCAGCAGAAGGATGGGTTCTGTCTTTGAATCCATTCTGTTAGCCTGTGTATTTTTATGGGCGAGTTAAGACAATTAATATTGGGGGATATTAATGACCACTGATTGCTCATTCTTGTTTGTTTTGGAATAGTTGATGGTGGTGGAATTATATGTTGATTTCCACCTTTTCTCTTTTGGCTGTTGGTAAGGTTGAATTATCTATTGCCTGTGTGTTTCAAGTTGGATTTAACTTCCTTGGGTTGGCGTTTTCCTTCCAGAATTTTCTGTAGGGCTGAGTTAGTGTATATGTACTGTTTGAGTCTAGTTTTTTCATGGAATGTCTTGTTTTCTCCATCTAGAGTGATTGAAAGATTATAGAAAATGGAAATATCTCCCAAGCTATTGGATAGGTAGGATCAAGGTAGTAAAAATTGCAATCCTGCCAAAAGCAATCTACAGATTCAATGCAATCCCCATTAAAATCCCAGCACAATTCTTTGTAATCCTTGAAAGAACAATAATCAACTTTGTATGGAAAAACAAAAGACCCCAGATAGCCAAAACAACCTTATTCAACAAAGCAACATATGGAGGCATAGCCAACCCTGACTTCAAGCTCTATTGTAGAGCAATAATCCTGAAAACAGTTTGGTATTGGCACAAAAATAGACAGGTAGGTCAATGGAATCGAATTGAACACCCTGATATTAACCCATACATATATGATTATCTGATTTTCAACAAAGAAGTTAAAAATATACAATGGTAAAAAGAAAGCATCTTCAACAAATGGTGCTGGCATAACTGGATGCTGGCATGTAGAAGAATGCAGATAGATCCATATCTATCACCATGCACAAAACTTAAGCCCAGAGTGCCTGCAGATCTCCTGGGACCTGCACAGAGCTCCCAATCCCGGCGGGAGCCAAGCACCCCAGACTCCGGACCTTCGCTCCCACCAAGGAGACCAGGAAAGGAGAGGAGGCTGGGAGTCCAGGGAAGCAGGGGTTCTTCCAGCAGCATCAGGTAAACAGGCCGGCTTCCCGGCCTGTGCTCCAGTGCCTGCAGATCGCCTGGGACCTGCACAGAGCTCCCAATCCCGGCGGGAGCCAAGCACCCCAGACTCCGGATCTTCGCTCCCACCAAGGAGACCAGGAAAGGAGAGGAGGCTGGGAGTCCAGGGAAGCAGCGGTTCTTCCAGCAGCATCAGGTAAACAGGCCGGCTTCCCGGCCTGTGCTCCAGTGCCTGCAGATCGCCTGGGACCTGCACAGAGCTCCCAATCCCGGCGGGAGCCAAGCACCCAGACCCCAGGTCTTCTCTCCTACCAACGAGACCAGGAAACCAGAGGACCCAGGGAGACCAGGGTAGTAGCTGTTCTGGATCAAGTACAACAGGACCCAGCATAGGGTCCAGGGGACCAGGTAAGAGGATAAGCGCCCCAGATTCCTGTTCTTCTTCTCCACCCACGGGACCAGCATTCGGACAAGGAATAGAAGAACCACCAGATTATTGGACTTGCTAGCACCCACCAAAAGGGAACTCTGGTCCCCAGACCAGTAAGGAGCTCTTTCTGCACCCACTAGAAGAAGAGATGGGAAAGAGACAATACAGAAACACAGTCAGCAACAGAAAAACAAATAGGACACCGCTAGATTCTAGAGACTCCACACCAGCAAGACCCCAACATTCCAATGCGGACGAAGCAGAAGAGAACGACCTTAAAAGCACTTTCATGAAAATGATAGAGGCCCTAAAAGAGGATATTGGAAAATCCCTCAAAGAAATGGAAGAAAAAACAAACCAAAAAATGCAAGAATTGGAAGAAAAAACAAACCAAAAAAGGCAGAAAATGGAAGAAGAGATGAAGCAAAAAATGCAAGAAATGGAAGAAAAAACAAAGCAAAAAATGAAAAAAATGGAAGAAGAAACAAACCAAAAGAGGCAGGAAATGGAAGAAGAAACAAAGCACAAAATGCGAGAAATGGAACAAAAAACAAACCAAAAAATGCAAGAAATGGAAGAAAGAACAAACCAAAAAATTCATAAAAGGCAACAAACGGACGAACAGATAAACAGAAAATTGCAAGAAGCAATGCAAACACTGCAAGGGTTGAAAACTGAAATAGAGTCATTAAAAAAACACAATCTGAAGAAAGGCAGAAAATAGAAAAGCTGGACAAACAGACAGGCACTACCAATACAAGCATTACCAACAGAATAGAAGAGATGGAAGAGAGAATCTCAAGTGTTGAAGATACGCTAGGAGAAATGGATTTATCAACCAAAGAAAACCTTAAATCCAACAAATCCTTAACACAAAACATCCAGGAAATATGGGACACCATGAAAAGACCAAACCTAAGAATAATAGGTATAGAAGAAGGAGAAGAAATCCAGCTCAAAGGGGCAGAAGGCATATTCAACAAAATCATAGAAGAAAACTTTCCCAACCTTAAGAAAGACATGCCAATGAAGGTACAAGAAGCCTACAGAACACCAAATAGAGTGGACCACAAAAAAATCCCCTCGCCACAATAATAATCAAGACCCCAAACATACAGAATAAAGAAAGAATATTAAGAGCAGCTAAGGAAAAAGGTCAAGTAACATATAAAGGCAGACCTATCAGAATTACACCTGATTTCTCCATGGAAACGCTGAAAGCCAGAAGGTCCTGGATAGATATTCTACCTACACTAAGAGACTACGGATGCCAGCCCAGACTACTATACCCGGCAAAGCTCTCAATCACTATAGACGGAGAAAACAAGATATTCCATGACAAAACTAGATTCAAGCAATATGTGTCCACTAACCCAGCCCTACAGAAAATTTTGGAAGGAAAACTCCAACCCAAGGAAGCTAACTACAACCAGAAAAACATAAGCATTAGAGAATCTCTCTCTACCAACAGCCAAAAGAACAAAGGGGTGAAACTCCACACATAATTTCACCAACAACAACCATCGCAATCGAAGAAGGATGAGCAATCATTGGTCATTAATATCCCTCAATATTAATGGCCTTAACTCACCCATAAAAAGACACAGACTAGCAGATTGGATTCGAAGACAGAACCCTTCCTTCTGCTGCATACAGGAAACACACCTCACCCTTAAAGACAGACATTACCTGAGAGTTAAAGGTTGGGAAAAAATTTTTCAATCAAATGGACCCAAGAAACAAGCAGGGGTAGCAATCCTAATATCTAACAAACTAGACTTTAAAATAAAATCAATCAAAAGAGATAAAGGAGGTCATTACATACTCATCACAGGTGAAACCCACCAAGATGAAGTGTCTATCCTGAACATCTATGCCCCAAATACAAAGGCATCCACATTCGTTAAAGAAACATTATTAGAACTTAAATCTCATCTAAAGCCCCACACAGTTATAGTGGGAGATTTCAACACACCACTCTCACCACTAGACAGGAATACCAAACAGAAACTCAACAAAGAAGCAAAAGGGCTAATAGAAGTAATGACCCAACTGGGATTAACAGATATCTATAGAACATTTCATCCACATAAAAAAGAATATACCTTCTTCTCACCACCACATGGAACCTTCTCAAAAATCGACCACATACTTGGCAACATATCAAACCTCAGCAGCTAAAAAAAATTGGAATAACTCCATGTATCTTATCAGACCACCATGCCTTAAAATTAGAATTCAACAACAACACAAATTGCAGAAAACCTACATAAACTCATGGAAATTGAATAATGCTCAACTGCACCATCCCTGGGTCAAAGAGGAAATAAAAAAAGAAATTAAAGACTTCCTCGAATTCAATGAGAATGAAGACACAACATACCCAAACCTATGGGACACTTTGAAAGCAGTGCTACGGGGGAAGTTCATAGCACTAAGTGCTCACATGAAGAAACAGGAGAACAGTTATACCAGAGAATTAACATCACAGCTGAAAGCTCTAGAACACAAAGAAGCACACTCCCCCAGGAGGAGTAGACGCCAGGAAATAATCAAATTGAGGGCTGAAATCAATAAAGTAGCAACCAGGAAAACAATACAAAGAATCAACGCAACGAAGAGTTGGTTCTTTGAGAAAATCAACAAGATAGACAAACCTTTGTCCAAACTTACCAAACAGCAGAGAGTGAACACGCAAATTAACAAAATTAGAAATGAAAAGGGGGACATAACAACAGACTCTGAGGAAATCCAGAGAATCATTAGGTCATACTTTGAAAACCTGTACTCCACAAAATTCGAAAATTTAAAGGAAATGGATGACTTCCTGGACAGCTATCAATTGCCAAAACTAAATCAAGAACAGATAAGCAATTTAAATAGACCTATAACCCGTATGGAAATAGAAGCTGTCATCAAAAGTCTCCCAACCAAAAAAAGCCCAGATCCAGATGGCCTCAGTGCAGAATTCTACCAGAAATTCAAAGAACAGCTTATACCAATTCTTCTCAAAGTGTTCCACACAATAGAAGCAGAAGGGTCTTTGCCAAACTCTTTCTATGAGGCTTCAATAACCTTGATCCCCAAGCCACAAAAGATACAACTAAGAAAGAGAACTTCAGACCAATATCCCTCATGAACATTGATGCAAAAATACTCAATAAAATACCGGCAAATCGGATCCAAGAACATATCAAAACAATCATTCACCACTATCAAGTAGGTTTCATCCCAGGAATGCAGTGATGGTTCAACATACGAAAATCCATCAACGTAATCCACCATATAAACAAGCTGAAAAACAAAAATCACATGATCATCTCACTAGATGCTGAAAAAGCCTTTGACAAAATCCAACACCCCTTCATGATAAAGGTCTTGGAGAGATCTGGGATAACAGGGACATACTTAAACATAATAAAAGCTATATACAGTAAACCAACAGCCAACATCAAACTAAATGGACAGAAACTCAACGCAATTCCTCTAAAATCAGGAACAAGACAAGGCTGTCCACTCTCTCCATACCTTTTCAACATGGTACTTGAAGTTCTAGCTATTGCCATACGACAACAAAGGGGGATCAATGGGATACAAATTGGGAAGGAAGAGGTCAAACTTTCACTGTTTGTAGACGATATGATAGTTTACATCAATGACCCAAAGAACTCTACCAGGGAACTCTTACAGCTGATTAACACCTTCAGCAAAGTGACAGGCTACAAGATCAACTCAAGAAAATCAGTAGCCCTACTATATACAGATGATAAAAGGGCTGAAAGAGAAATCAGAGAAACACCGCCCTTTACAATTGCCACAAACAACATAAAATACCTTGGGGTAACGCTAACCAAACAAGTGAAAGACCTGTATTGTAAGAACTTTGAATCTTTAAAGAAAGAAATTAAAGAAGCCCTCAGAAAATGGAAAGACCTCCCATGCTCTTGGATAGGTAGGATCAATGTAGTAAAAATGGCAATCCTGCCAAAAGCAATCTACAGATTCAATGCAATCCCCATTAAAATCCCAGCACAGTTCTTCACAGACCTTGAAAGAACAATAATCAATTTTGTATGGAAAAACAAAAGACCCAGGATAGCCAAAACAACCCTGTTCAACAAGGCAACGTCCGGAGGCATCACCATCCCTGACCTCAAGCTCTATTATAGAGCTATAGTCCTGAAAACAGCTTGGTATTGGCACAAAAATAGACAGGTAGACCAATGGAATCGAATTGAAAATCCGGGTATTAACCCACACACGTACGAACATCTGATCTTTGACAAAGAAGCTAAAAATATACAATGGAATAAAGAAAGCATCTTCAACAAATGGTGCTGGCATAATTGGAGACTGGCATGTAGAAGAATGCAGATCGACCCATGTCTATCGCCATGCACAAAACTTAAGTCCAAATGGATCAAAGACCTCAACATAAATCCAGCCACACTGAACCTCTTAGAAGAGAAAGTGGGTGGTACCCTTGAACGAATTGGTACAGGAGACAGCTTCCTGAACATAACACCAGTAGCACAGGCAGTAAGATCAACAATTAATAAATGGGACCTACTGAAACTGAGAAGCTTCTGTAAGGCAAAGGACACAGTCAGCAAGACAAAAAGGCAGCCCACAGAATGGGAAAAAATATTCACTAATTCCACATCTGACAGAGGGTTGATCTCCAAAATTTACAAAGAACTCAAGAAGCAAGTCTCCAAAACACCAAAGGACCCTATTAAAAAGTGGGCTGCAGAACTAAATAGAGAGTTTTCAATAGAGGAGTCTAAAATGGCTGAGAGGCACTTGAGAAAGTGCTCAACATCCTTAGCCATCCGGGAAATGCAAATCAAAACAACTCTCAGATACCATCTCACCCCTGTCAGAATGGCTAAAATCAAAAACACCAATGACAATTTATGCTGGAGAGGATGTGGTGAAAGAGGGACACTCCTCCATTGCTGGTGGGAGTGCCAACTGGTTCAGCCACTTTGGAAATCAGTGTGGAGATTCCTCAGAAAAATGGGAATAAACCTACCACAAGACCCAGCAACTCCACTCTTAGGCATATATCCAAAAGATGCCCATTCATACAACAAAGATGTCTGTTCCACTATGTTCATAGCAGCTTTATTTGTAATTGCCAGAACGTGGAAGCAACCTAGATGTCCCTCACCTGAAGAGTGGATAGAGAAAATGTGGTACATCTACACAATGGAGTACTATTCAGCAGAAAAAAATAATGGAATCATGAGATTCGCAGGCAAATGGATGACACTAGAAGAAACCATCCTGAGTGAGGTAACCCAGTCACAAAAAGAGAAACATGGCATGTACTCTCTCATATATGGATTTTAGACATAGATCTGGGGAGTGCCAGCCTACAATCCTATGGCCAGAGAGTCTGGGAAACAGAAACTTTATTTAGTGGCTGATCGAAGAAGAGGCAGACTCCCTTGGTTAAGTACTGAGCTGAACTCAAGAAAGCCAGTAACAGAGAGGGAGGACTGATGATCAAAGGGATTAAGACTGGGCTGGTTTAACCCCCAGAAACAGCTGACCAGACAAAGGTTAACTCTTGAATCCCAGGCATTAGCCTGGGAAGCCAGCATGGGACTGATCAAGACCCCTGAATCTGGGTGTCAGTGAAGAGGCCTAGGGAATCTATTGAGCATTGGGCAGCAGATCAGTACCCATCCCAAGTATACACACGGACTTTGGACTCCCATAGAACAATGTGAGGTGCACTCTCACCCTGAACTCTTGGGGAAGGGTCTAGGCCCTGCCCTATATGAAATGACACACTATGCACACCCCCATGGAGGGCCTCACCCTCCCTGGAGAAATGAGGGGATAACGGGGGGAGGGCACGGGAGGAAGGGAGGGAATGGGAAAGGGACCTGGAACTGACTTGTGAAGCAACCTTGTTTCTTATCTAAATTTAAACTGGAAAATAAAATTTAAAAAAAACTTAAGCCCAAATGGATCAAAGACCTCAACATAAATCCAGCCACACTGAGCATGTTAGAAGAGAAAGTGGGAGGCACCCTTGAACGAATTGTTACAGGAGACAGCTTCCTGAACATAAATCCAGTAGCACAGACATGGAGATCAACAATTAAAAATGGGACCTCCTGAAACTGAGGAGCTTCTGTAAGGCAAAGGACAAGTCAGCAAGGCAAAAAGGCACCACACAGATTGGGAAAAGTTATTCACTAACCCCACATCTGATAGAGGGCTGATCTCCAAAATTTACGAAGAACTCAAGAAGAAAGTCTCCAAATTAACAAAGGATCCAATCAACAAATGGGGTACAGAAGTAAATAGAGAATTCTCAGTAGAGGTGACTGAAATGACTGAGATTCACTTGAGAAAGTGCTCAATATCCCTAGCCATCCGGGAAATGCAAATCAAAACAACTCTGAGATACCATCTCACTCATGTCAGAATGGCTAAAATCAAAAACACCAATGACAGTTTATGCTGGAGAGGATGTGGGGAGAGGGGAATGCTTCTACAGTGCTAGTGGGAGTGCCAACTTGTACAGCCACTTTGGAAATCAGTATGGAGATCCGTCAGGAAAATGGGAATCAGTCTACCACAAGACCCAGCAATTCCACTCTTAGGCAAATGCCCAAATTATGTACATTCATACAACAAGGACATCTGTTCCACTATGTTCGTTGCAACATTATTTGTAATAGCCAGAACCTGGAAGAAACCTAGATGCCACTCAGCTGAAGAGTAGATAAAGAAAATGTGGTACATTTACACAATGGAGTAATATTCAGCAGAAATAAAACAATGGAATCTTGAAATTTGCAGGCAAATGGATGGCACTAGAAGAAACCATACTGAGTGAGGTAGCCCAGTCACAAAAAGACAAACATGGTATGTACTCACTCTTTCATGGATTTTAGACATGAATCAGGGGAGTGTGTGCATACAATCCCACTGCCAAAGAGTCTAGGAAACAGAACCCTCATCCAGCAGCTGATGAAAGCAGAGGCAGATACACACAGACAAACATTGAACTGAACTCCTAGAATCCAGTATCAGTAAGAGAGAACTGATGGGCAAAGGAGTTAAGAGTGGGCTGGTTTAACCCACAGAAACAGTTGACCTGAATAAGGGGGAGCTCTTGTACTCCAGACTGATGACTGTGTGGAAAGCATGGGACTGACTCAGACCTCCTGAATTTGGGTGTCAGTGAGGAGGCCTAGGTAATCTATGGGACCTTTTATTGTATTTACTCCTGATGGAAAAATAGAATTTGAGTGCCCATGCCACAATATGTGAGGCTCTCTCAGCCAGGACTCTTGGGTAGGGCCTAGGCCCTGCCCTGGATGAAATGGCAGATGCTGGAGATCCACCATGTAGTGCCTAATCCTCCTTGGTAATTGGAGTTGAGATATGGTAGGGGACTGGGGGACCTGGTGGGGAGGGCGGGGGAGGACTTGAGGGAGAGGGAGCTGGGTTTGACATGTGAAACATGATTGTTTCTAACCTAAATAAAAAAATTAAAATCCATCAAATCACACATAAGACCTCCCACAGTTATAGTGGGAGACTTCAACACCCCAATCTCACCACTAGACAGGAACACCAAAAAGAAACTCAATAAAGAAACAAAGGAATGAACAGAAGTTATGACCCAATTCGTTTTAACAGAAATCTACAGAACATTCCATTCAGACACAAAAGAATATGCCTTGTTCTCAGATCCAGAGGAGACCTACTCTAACAATGACCACATACTTGGCAACACAGCAAACCTCTGCAGGGGAAAAAAAATTGGAATCACCCTCTTTATCTTCTCAGATCACCATGCTTTAAAGCTAGAATTCAACAACAACACAAATTGCAGAAACCCTACAAACTCATAGAAATTGAACAATGCCCAATTGCAGCATTCCTGTGTCATGGAAGAAATTAAAAACTTCCTAGAATTCAATGAAATTGAAGACATGACATGTCCAAACTCATGGGACACTTTGAATGAATTACTACGAGGAAAACTGATAGCACTGTGTACTCATATGAACAAACTGGAAAATAGTCACACTAGAGAATTAACAGCACAACTGAAAGAAGTAGAACAAAGAGAGGCAAACACACCCTGGAGGAGTACATGCCAGGAAATAATCAAATTGAGGGTTCAAATCAATAAAGTAGAAACTAGGAAAACAATAAAAAGAATCAACAAAACAAAGAGTTGGTTCCTTGAGAAAATCAACAAGATAGACAAACTTTTATTGAAACTAATCAAGGGACAGAGAGAGAACATGCAAATTTACAAAATCAAGAATGAAAAGGGGGATATAATAATGGGCAGTGAGGAAATTCAGAGAATCTTCAGGTTATACTTTGAAAACCAGTACTCCACAAAATTCATAAATTTAAAGGAAGTGGACAATTTTCTGGATAGATATCACTTAACAATGTTAAATTATAAACAGATAAGCAATTTAAACAGACCTATAACCCCTAATGAAATATAAGCATTCATCTAAACTCTCCCAACAAAAAGCCCAGGGCCAGATGGCTGCAGTGCAACATTCTTTCAGTAATTAAAAAAGAGCTAACTCCAGTACTCCTCAAAGTGTTCTACACAATAGAAACAGAAGGTTCATTGCCAAACTCTTTTTATGAGGCTACAATTACCTTGGTACAGAAGCAACAGAAAGATACAACTAAGAAAGAGAACTTCATATCAATATCCCTCATGAACATTGATGCAAAAATACTCAATAAAATTCTAGCAAATCAAATCATGGAACACATCAGAAAAATCATCCACCATGATCACGTAGACTTCATCAAAGTGATGGAGGGATGGCTCAACATATGAAAATCTATCAATGTAATTCACCATATGAATAAACTGCAAAAGAAAAACCACAGGATCATCTCACTTGATGCTGAAAAAGACTTTGACTAAATCCAACACCCCTTGGTGATAAAGGTCCTGGAGAGATCAGGGATATCAGGAACATACCTAAGCATAATAAAGGCAATATACAGCAAACCAACAGTCAATATCAAACTAAATGGAGAGAAACTCATTGTGATTCCTCTAAAATCAGGAACAAGACAAGGCTGTACACTTTCTCCATATCTCTTCAATATTATACATTAGTTCTAACTAGAGCAATAAAACAACAAAAGGAAATCAAGGCAACAAAAATTGGAAAGGAAGAAGTCAAATTTCACTATTTGTAGATGATATCATAGTTTACATAAGTGACCCAAAAACCTCTACCAGAGAGCTCCTACCACTGATAAACACCTTTAGCAAAGGGGCAGGACACAAGATTAACTCAGTATTCCTACTATATACATATAATAAATGTGCTGAGAAAGAAATCAGAGAAACATCACGCTTTACAATAGACACAAACAACATAAAATATATTGGGGTAATGTTAACCAAACAATTGCAAGACCTGTATAGCAAAAATTTTGAGTCTTTAAAGAAAACAATTAAAGACGATACCAACAAATGGAACTGTCTCCCATGCTCTTGGATATGAAGTATCAACATAGTAAAAATGGCAATCTTGCAAAAGGTAATCTACATATTCATTGCAATCTCCATCAAAATCCCAGAAAAATTCTCACAGTCCTTGAAAGAACAATCCTAAACTTTATATGGAAAAAATAAAAACCCAGGATATCTAAAACAATCCTGTGTGATAAAAGAACATCTGGAGGCATCAGCATCCCTGACTTCAAGCACTGCTATAGAGCTATAGCAATAAAACAGCTTGATATTGACATAAAAACATACAAGAGAGCCAATAGATTTGCATTAATCCACACACCTATAAACAACTGATTTTTGAGAAAGACACCAAAACTGTATAATGAAGAAAAATATTTTCAACAAATGGTGCTGGCATAACTAGATGTGAGCATGCAGAAGATTTCTTATGGACCTACATCTATTGCCATGCTCAAAACTCAAGTCCAAGTGGATAAAAGACCTCAACATAAATCCTGTTTCACTGAACCGGATAGAATAAAAAGTGGGAAGTAGCCTTGAACACATTGATACAGGAGACCACTTCTTAAATATAACACCCGTAGCACAGACAATGAGAGTAACAATTAATAAATGTACCTCCTGAAACTGAAAAACATCTGTAAGGAAATGGACATAGTAAACACGACAAAATATAGCAGTCTAAAGAATGGGGAAAGATCTTCACCACCCCAAATCTTACACAGGGTTGATCTACAAAATATGTAAAGAACTAAAGAAAATATGCATCAAATACCAAATAACCCAGTTAAAAATTAGGATACAGATCTAAACAGAGAATTCTCAACAGAACAATCTCAAATGGCCAAAAGACATTTAAGGAAGTCCTAAACATCCTTAGCTATCAGGGAAATGCAAGTCAAATCAACTCTGAGACAGCATATTATATATTTCAGAATGGCTAATATCTGAAAACTAATGACAGCTGATGTTGAAGAGAATATAGAGTAAGGAGAACTCTCTACTTCAGGTGGGAGGAAAACCTCATACAGCCACTTTTTAAAGTCTTTTTATTTAGAAATTTAAATTATAAACAAGGTTGTTTCACATGTCAATCCCAGGTCCCTCTCCCTGTCCCTGTCCTCCTCCTTGCACCAACCTCCAGATCCCCCTCCTCCAATCCCCACTCCTTTCCCCAGGGAGGGTGAGACCCTCCATGGTGGGTATCCATAGTCTGTCATTTCATCCAGGGCAGGGTCTAAGCCCTCCCCCAAGAGACCAGGCTGAGAGAGCATCTCTCATTGTGGGATGGGCACCCAAAGTCAATTTGTATGCCAGAGATAAATACTGATCTACTACCCAAGGCCCCATAGATTGCCTTGGCCTCCTCATTGACACACATTCATGGGATCTAGATCAGTCCCATGCTTGATTCCCTGCCATCAGTCTGGGGTTCAAGAGCTACCCCCTTGTTCAGGTCATCTGATTCTGTGGGTTAAACTAGCCCAGTCTTGATCCCTATGCCCATCACTCCTCCCTCTCTGTCTCTGAGTTCCTTGAGTTCAGCTCAATGAGTAGCTGTGGCTATCTGCCTCTGCTTCTATCAGTCAGGGATTGAAGATTCTGTTTCCCAGATGCTCTGGAAGAGGGATTATCAGCTGACACTCCCCTGATCCATGTTTAAAATCCATATGAGTGAGTACATACCATGTTTCTCTTTTTGTGACTGGATTACCTCACTCAAGATGGTTTCTTCTAGAGCCATCCATTTTTCCCCCACTGAATAGTACTCCCTTGTGCAAATGTACCATATTTTCTCTATCCACTTTTCAGTTGAGGGGCATCTAGGTTGCTTCCAGGTTCTGGATATTACAAATAATGTTACTATGAACATAGTGGAACAGATATCCTTGTATGAATGTGCATCTTTTGGATATATGCCTAAGAGTGGAATTGCTAGGTCTTGTGGTAGACTAATTCCAATTTTCCTTAAGAAACTCCATTCTGATTTCCAAAGTGGCTGTATGAGTTGGCACTCCCACCAGCAGTGGAGGAGTGTTCCCCTCTCCCCACATCCTCTCCAGCATAAACTGTCATTGGTGTTTTTGATTTTAGCCATTCTGGCATGAGTGAGATGGTATCTCAGAGTTGTCTTGACTTACATTTCCATTATGGCTGGGGATATTGAGCACTTTTTAAATTTCCTCTCAGCCCTTTTAGACTCCTCTATTGAGAATTGTCTATTTAGTTCTGTAGATCATTTTTTAATTGGATCCTTTGGTATTTTGGAGTCTTGCTTCTTGAGTTCTTTGTAAATTTTGAAGATCATCCCTCTGTCAGATGTGGGGTTAGTGAATATCTTTTCCCATTGTGTTGGCTGCCTCTTTGATTATTGACTGTGTACTTTGCCTTACAGAAGCTTCTCAGTTACAGGAGGTCCCATGTATTAATGGTTGATCTTAGTGTCTGTGCTACTGGTGTTATATTCAGAAAATGGTCTCCTGTACCAATTCATTCACTTTATCTTCTAAGAGGTTCATTGTGGCTAGATTTATGTTGAGGTCTTTGATCCATTTGGACTTAAGTTTTGTGCGTGGCGATAGACATGGATCTATCCACATTCTTCTAAATGCAAGCATCCAGTGAAGCCACCACCATTTGTTAAAGATGCTTTTTCCATTGTATATTTTTAGCATCTTTGTCGAAGATCAGATATTCTTACATGTATGGGTTAATATCAGGGTATTAAATTCGATTCCATGTCTTTCATTTGTTTGGTTAGCATTACCCCAAGGTATTTTATGTTGTTTGTGGCAATGGTAAAGGGTGATATTTCTCTGATTTCTTTCTCAGCCCTTTTATTATCTGTATATAGTAGGGCTACTGATTTTCTTGAGTTGATCTTGTAGCCTGCCACTTTGCTGAAGGTGTTAATCAGTTGTAAGAGTTCCCTGGTAGAGTTCTAGCTAGAACTTTCCGTTGAAGAGGTATGGAGAGAGTGGACAGCATTGTCTTGTGCCTGATCTTAGAGGAATTGCATTGAGTTTCTGTCCATTGAGTTTGATGTTGGCTGTTGGTTTGCTGTATATAACTTTTATTTGTTTAGGTAGGTCCCTGTTATCCCAGATCTCTCCAAGACCTTTACCATGAACGGGTGTTAGATTTTGTTAAAGGCTTTTTCAGCATACAGTGAGATGATCATGTGATTTTTGTTTCACAGGTTGTTTATATGGTGGATTACATTGATGGATTTTCGTATGTTGAACCAACCCTGCATGCCTCGGATGAAGCCTACTTGATCATGGTGGATGAGTTTTCTGATGTGTTCTTGGATCTGATTTGCCAGTATTTTATTGGGTATTTTTGCATCATTGTTCATGAGGGATATTGTTCTGAAGTTCTCTTTCTTAGTTGTATCTTTGTTTGGTCTGGGTATCAAGGTTATTGAAGCTTTGTAGAAAGAGTTGGCAAAGACCCTTCTGCTTCTATTGCATGGAATACTTTGAGAAGAATTGGTATAAGCTCTATTTTGAATTTCTGGTAGAATTCTGCACTGAGGTCCTCTGGTCCTGGGATTTTTTTAGTTGGGAGACTTTCGATGACTGCTTCTATTTCCTTAGAGATTATACTTATTTTTAAATTGCTTATGTGTTCTTGATTTAATTTTGGCAAGTGATATCTATCCAGAAGATTGTCCATTTTCTTTAGATTTTCAAATTGTGTGGAGTACAGGTTTTTAAAGTATGACCTGATGATTCTCTGGATTTTTTGTACCTTTTAGATTTGATATGTTGCCAAGTGTGTGGTTGATTTTTGAGAAAGTTCCTTGTGGTGCTGAGAAGAAGGTATTTTCTTTTTTATTTGGGTGGAATGTTCTATAGATGTCTGTTAATCCTAATTGGGTCATAACTTCTTTTTTAAGCTTCTGTCTGGAAGTCCTGTCTTAACATGAGAGTGGGGTGTTGAAGTCTCCCACTATAATTGTGTGGGGCTTTATATGTGATTTGAGTATTAGTAATGTTTCTTTTATGAATGTGGCTGCGTTTGTATTTGGGGCATTGATGTTCAAAATTGAGACTTTGTCTTGGTGTATTTCTCCTTTGATGAGTATGAAGTGCCCTCCTTCACCCCTTTTGATTGATTTTACTTTGAAATCTAATGTGTTAGATACTAGTATTGCGACCCCCACTTGTTTCTTGGGTTCATTTGATTGGAAAATCTTTTCCCAACCCTTAACTCTGAGGTAATGTCTGTCTTTGAGGCTGAGGTGTGTTTCTTGTATGCAGCAGAAGGAAGGATTCTGCCTTCGAATCCAGTCTGTTAGTCTGTGTCTCTTTCTGGGTGAGTTAATATTAATGACCCTTGATTGCTAATTCTTTTTGTTTTGGAATAGTTGATAGTGGTAGAATTATATGTGGATTTCCACCTCTTTTCTTTTGGCTGTTCGCCAGGTGGGATTATCTATTGCCTCTGCTTGTCTGGTTGTAGTTAACTCCCTTGGGTTGGAGTTTTCCTTCCAGAACTTTCTGTAGAGATGAGTTAGTAGATATGTATTGCTTTAGTATGGTTTTGTCATGATATATCTTGTTTTCTCTGTCTATAGTAATTGAAAGCTTTGCTGGGTATAACAGTCTGGGCTGGTATCCATTGTCTCTTAGTGTTGGTAGTATATCTATCCAGGACCTTCTGGCTTTCAGAGTTTCCATGGAGAAGTCAGGTGTGATTCTCATAGGTTTGCCTTTGTATGTTACTTGGCTTTTCCTTTGCTGCTGTTAATATTCTTTCTTTTTCTGTATGTTCGGGGTTTTTACTCTAATGTGACAAGGCGATTTCCTTTTTGTGGTCCACTCTATTTTGTATTCTGTAGGCTTCTTGTGCTTTTATTTGCATGTCTTTCTTTACATTAGGAATGTTTTCTTCTATTATTTTGTTGAATATGTTTTCTGCATCTTCGAGGTGTATTTCTTCACCTTCTTCTTTTTGGCCTTTTCATGGTGTCCCATAATTCCTGGGCATTTTATGTTAGGGATATTTTTGGACTTAATATTGTCTTTAGTCAATGAGTCTACTTCTCCTAGTGAATCTTCAACACCTGAGATTCTCTCTTCCAACTCTTGTATTCTGTTGATTATGCTCGAATCTGTAATTTCTGATCATTTACTCACATTTTCTAATTCCAGCATTCCTACAGACTGGGTTTTTTATTGTCTCTATTTTGGTTCTTTCTCATCTGCTTCATCTGTGTTGTGATGTTCCTTTTATTGTTGGTGTACAGTCCCTAGACTCTGGTGGAATCATACAGATTTTTTGTTGTTGAATATTTTCTTACATTGGCATTTTTCCATCCCATCTTCCAGTGGGTACAGGTGGGGCCTCTTCCTTACCTTGTGGGCATGGGTTCAAGGTTCTTTTCCAGTGGGTTCAACCAGGTCCAATACTCTGATGGGTTTCATGGTGGGTGCATAAGTGTCTCCAGCACTCCCTCCTTTCCTGGTTGGTGGGAGGCTGCCCTGAGTGGGGCAGGATTGGACTGGTACTCTCAGCAGGCTCCTGGTTGCTTGGTCCTCTGTGGTGAATTGACCTGGCTACAGTCCCAGGTCAGGAGATCCCAGAGAGGGCAAGTGAAAGGAAGTCGGGATCAAGATGGAAGCCCAGAATTCACCTCTACTCTCTGCTCTTAGTGGGAATGGGAGTAGACAAGCACTCTCAGCAGGCTCCTGGCTGCTTGGTCCTCTGGGGTCAAGTCTACCTGGCTGCAGTACCCAGGTCAAGTGATCACAGAGTGGGCAACTGGAAAGAAGTTGGCCACAGGAGGGACTGGTGCTTACCTCTGCCCTCTTCCCTGAGTGCGGTTGGGAGAAGACTCTCATCTGACTCCTGGTTGCTTGGTCCTTCAGAGGTAAGTCGACTTGGCTGCAATCCCCATGCCAGAAGATCCCAGAGAGGGCAAGTGGAAAGCTCACTAAAATCTTTTTATTGATCACTTTGTTTCTATTTTGAATTCAGCACTCACTTTGATTATTTCCTGTCATCTACTCCTCCAGGATGAGTTTGCTTCTTTTTGTTCTAGAACATTCATGTGTGCTGTTCTGTCACTAGTGTGATAGTTCTGCAACTGCTTTATATAGGCACTTATTGCTATGAACTTTCATCTTAGCACTGCTTTCAAAGTGTCCCATATGTTCAGGTATGTCGTACCTTTATTTTCATTGAATGCTAGGAAATCTTCAGTTTAGTTCTTTACTTCTTCCTTGATCCAGCGGTGATTCAGTTGAGTCTTATTCAGTTTCCATGAGTTTGGGCACTCTCTGTAATTTGTGTTGTTGAATTCTAACATTAAGCCATAGCCATCCAATTGGATGCAGGGGGTTATTCGAATTTTTTGTACTCATTGAGATTTGATTTGTGATTGCATATGTATTCAGTATTAGAGAAGGCTCCATAAGGTGCTGAGAAGTTATATACTTTTGTGTTTGGGCAGAATGTTCTGTAGATTTCTTTTAATCCCAATGAGTCATAACATCTGTTAGTTCCCTTATTTCTCTGTTAAGTTTCTGTCTGACAGACCTGTCCATTAGTGAGAGTGGGGTCTTGAAGTATCCCACTATTGGAGTGTGGGTTTGACGGGCACTTTGAACTTTAGCAATATTTGTTTATGAATGTGGTTACCCTTTTATTTGGGGCACAAATGATCCAAATTGAGTCTTCGTCTTGATGGCTGTTTCCCCTATGATTAATGTGAAATGTTCTTCTCCATCTCTTTTGATTAATTTTAGTTTGAAGTCTATTTTTTAAGATACAAGAATAGGTACACCAGCTTTCTTCTTAGGTGCCTTTGATAGGAAAGTCTTCTTAAACCTTTTCTCTGGTGTAATGTCTGTCTTTGAAGTTGAGTTGTGTTTCTTGTATGCCTCAGAAAGTTGACTCCAGTTTTCTTATCCCTTTTATAGTCTGTGTCTTTTTATAGGTAAATTGAGTCCATTGATTATAAGGGTTATTAATGACTAGTTATTTTTAATTCTTGTTATTTTTTGTTTGTGCTATTGTTGTTTGCACTGTATGCTTATTTGGCATTTACTTTTATGGGATTATTTGCTTACTGTATTTCCATGGGTACAGCTAACTTCCTTGCGTTGGTGCTTTCTTTTTCGTACTATCTGTAGGGCTATATTTGCAGATAGATCTTGTTTAAATCTGATTTTTTGTAGAATATTTTGTTTTCTCCTTCTATGATGTTTGAAAATTTTGCTGTATATAGTGGTTTAAGGTGGCTTTCATGGTCTTTTAGTATCTCCAGAATGTCTGTGCAGGACAGTCTGGCTTTCAAAATCTCCATTGAGAAGTCCAGTGTTATTCTCATACATCTGCCTTTATATGTTACTTGGCCATTTTCCTTTGCAGCTCTCAGCATGATTTTTTATTCTATCTGTTTAGTGTTTTGGTTATTGTGTGGTAAGAGGACATTTTTTGTTTGCCTATCTTCCACTTGTTTTAGGCAATTTTTCATTTCCCTTTTATGGGCCTCTATCAACTTCATAAAGTTTTTTAAGGTTATTTTTTACTGTTTCTTCTGCATTGGGATGCTCATGTCTTGCTGCTATAGAACTATGGAACCAATAGATTCTGTTGGTGTCATATTGCTCTGTATGTTATTGAATGTATTTTATACTGGTGTCTACCCATTTTTCCCTCCAATTGGTGAAGGCAGTGTCTGTGCCTCTGGGAGCTGATGATGCTATAGTAGCTGGTTGTGTTTAGAGATATTAGGGGGACTTACGTATTTTGGGTCCAAATTGGTGTGTTTGAGTTGCCTACCTATAGATGTCTTTCATGTTGACCAACTCCTGCCCTTGCATTTCAGTTGAATGTGTTATTATTTCTTATTTATTTTTGTAAGGAAACTCTTAACTGCAAATACCTGGTATCATGGTTTACAAAAAAAAAGAAGTATCACCATTTAGAAACTTTTGTTAACCTCATGATGATCACTGGTAAAATAGGTCATATGAAACCTGGCATTTCAAGTAACATGGTAAATGTTGAGACGATTACAAATACTTTTAACTCCCTACATACTGGAAAACCTTCAATTTCCATCATTCTCTGCAATACTAAATCTGCTTTCTTATAATATGTATGCATCTCTTCTAAGAAATTATATGAGGAGAAATTTTTATATGAATATGAGAATTTTATAGCCTAATTGTACCTTAGCTTTGGAGATATTATCTTTGTTCTTTATCAAGGCACAACAATTCATCTCTAAAAATCCACTTGTTTTATATGTGTCAACATTTTAGCTGCAGCTATTATGTATTATCTATTTTGCTTATTGGTAGATGAGCTAATTGTAATTCTAATTTTACCGTTAACAATGCTAACCATATGTATTCCCAGAAAAGTATGAAAACTTGTTCATCTGCTCAACATGAATAAACTTAATGACATTATGCAAAATGAAACAAGCCAATAATAGAAAAACAAGAGAATGCTATGTAGCATTCTATAAGTGTTTATTAAACAATTTATTCTGTTATCCATTGCATATTAAATTATATAATTTAATATCTCAGAAACATGGTTGAGATTGTGTTAACTTTTTGTTAAAAATGTCTGAACTTTTCTTGGGACGTATACATATTCTTTTAATAGTTTTCCAATTAGCTTATCTCTTGGGCTTAATTATCATAAATTATTCTATGCAAAATAGTGTATTAAAAAGTACTGTAATTATTCTTACAGGTCTGGTTCACACATAATTATGACAATGTTAAGTAGTGACTGTAATGATTAATGAACTCTCTGATCTATGATATTTAATATTTCAGTTTAGTCCAAATGTACCTGTATAGTCAGAAAAACCATAGAATACTGATTAGTCAACTCATTCTAGTAAGTTACAAGATTTTCCAAGATAAAAGAAAAAGTAAAATTTGTTATAGATGAAACATTATAAAAATTGTCTGTGTAAACTTATACCTTATGTTCTCATTGGAAATGCATGCCTCCAGAAAGCATCCCTGATTTGTTGAAAGTTATCCAATACGTTAATGACTGATGTATTTGAGTACTTTTTTTTAACCAATGTGTTTTTTAAATTTTTGTCCTTTCTAGAACATTACCAAAATATATTCTTCGAATGTGGAATGCACATATATAATTTTTAATAACATTCAACTATATCTTATGGAACAGAATACATCCTATGAAGTTTTCTTAGAATTTCCTCATAATTGAAACTAAGCATTGTCTCTAAAAATTAATAGATTAGTAGAAGAAATGAACTGTTCAGTTGACTGTTAGAAAACTTTACAATAATGAGTTTCAGTAAATATTTTGGTTACAGCTTATGAATTTGTTACATTAATAGCTTTACTACTTTATGGAATTGTTTCATTGAATTGTCTGTATTGTACTGAAATTTTTTCACATAGTATATTTTGATCACTGTCCCTTTACAATTCCTCCCAGATTTTCCTTACTTCCCCACCCACCCAACTCCTTTCTTTTTCTTTCTCTCTTTTTAGAAAACAAATAGGAAAACAAATGAAACAAACTATAATTTTTAAAAGGCACAAGAAACACATGTACACAAAGATAAACACATATAATAACAAAGTCCTTAAAGCACAAAACCAGAAATCATAATATATAAGCCAAACATAAGTATGATTAAAAATGCTCGCCCAAAATAATATGAAAATATCCACAAAATAACATTGAGTTCATTTTATGGTAGTCATTTACTGATTGACATGGAACCTAATATGAACTGTGCTTAGTATACGCAATGAGACTCCATTGAAGAAAACTATTTTCCTTTGAAAGCAGGGGTCAACAGGAGATGATATATTTGTTAGGGATAGGAGTTCATGTATTTACTTGTGTTTTCATAGTGTTTAATAAGGCATTTATTTATAAATTTTTTAAAGTCCTTCAACTGAAGTCCTTGGCTTGTGCTTTAGCTTAATTGTTTTAAAATCCTTAGAAGGGCTTATTGCATAATGTTTTTGGCTTCTGATGAAGGCTTATTTTTTGATGTTCATATTTGTTTTTCCTCTGGGATCTAGTTTTCTGTAGTTTTGAAGTATGAGTATTTCTTGGCATAGATACCTAGTTTAGTCTCTGGTGTTCTGTCCTTTGGTTGCTGTTGCATACTCTGGATTCTGGACAAATGCGGTGGCTGTAGGGTTCCTGGAAAAGTCTGTTTCTGTGAGTTGGTGGGTTTCAAAAAAGAATGGGGATGGGCTAGGATGAAAGACTGAAAGGGAAACCAGGAAAGAAGAAGGGGGATGCATCCTTGGTCAACATTAAGAAGCAGAGTGTATAGGATATGAAGGTGGGTTGTTAGGAGCTCTCATTCACTTTTATATGAATATATGTTGATTGCTCCAAAGTATATATGGAATAATCTCTCAAGCATTCAAACATATTACTATTGTTTTTCATTTTTGGTGACAGTTCAAATTAACTAAAATGTCTGCATAAAAATGGATTTGATATTTGTTTTTCTCATGGTTGTAGATATCCCTGAGTAAAGTTAATTTAGTTTCAAGCTTCTATACTATATCCTGAAACTAAATTCCTTAATCTTAAATAGACCTTTTTTGACACACAAGATTCCATATGATTTCTCTGTACATAAAAATTTTGAGAAGTTCATTTCTATAGAAGAATGGATTCTCTCCATTTAAATGAACTTCTCAAATTCAAACAAAAGGCTAAAATAATCCTGACATATATTGTTTCAAATTGTCCTCATTATACCCTTACTGTCTTTCTTATTCTGTATTAAACATTCAGTTAATTGTTATATTTTGATAACTTTATACATAAGTAAGTAAAGTATTTACATCATTCCCACCCATGCTCTTCATACTATAACTATTTCCATGTTCTCTCTCTCTCTCTCTCTCTCTCTCTCTCTCTCTCTCTCTCTCTGTGTGTGTGTGTGTGTGTGTGTGTTTGTGTGCGTGTGTGTGTACATACACATCCTACCGAGTTTAGTTGTGCTTATATATATATATACATGTATATATATATATACATATATGTATATATATGTGTGTGTGTGTGTGTGTTTAGAGATGACAAACTCAGATTGGATGACTTATCAAGCGACTCTTCCATGAAGAAAACCAATTCTCTACCTCAGCAGTCATTAATTGTATATAGCTCTTCTTCTAGGGAGTGGAGCCTAGTTTGATTTTCCCCATTCACACTGAAATGTCAACAGGTTTAGTCATTGTATAGGTCTTGGTTTGTTAAGAATTTATGAGTTGATATATGCCTAAGAGTGGAATTGGTGGGTCTTGTGGGTGTATGAGTTGGCATCCCACCAGCAGTGGAGGAGTGCTCCCCTCTCTCCAACTGGCAACCTAAGCAATAGTGGAAAGACCACCTTAAATGCCCATTCCTGATAATGAACTTCATCCTAGAAACTTCATCCAGTGACTAATGGAAGCAGAGGCAAACACCCACAGTTACACACTGAACTGAACCCATGGAACCCAGTGACAGAGAGAGAGGAGCGATGAGCAAATTAGCAAAGAATGGGCTGGCAAAACCAGCAGAGACAGCTGATCTGAACAGGGGAGAGCTCTTGTACCCCAGACTGACACCTGGGAGGCCAGCATGGGACTGATCCAGACCCTCTGAGTGTGAGAGTCAGTGAGGAGGCCTGGGCAACCTATGGGTCCCTGGGCAGTAGATCAGTGTTTATCCCTGGCATATAAATGGACTTCATGTGTCCATAACACAAAGAGGGATGCTCTCTCAGCCTGGACTCTTAAGGGAGTGCCTGGACCCTGCCCTAAGTGAAAGGACAGACTCTAGATATCTCCTATGTGGAAGGAAGTGGGGATAGGGTGGGAGGCTGGAGGGGGATGGTGGGGGGTACTGGAGGAGGGGAGGGAGAGGGAACTGGGATTGATATGTGAAACAAGCTATTTAATTAAAGTAATAAAAATAAAAGAAATTATGAGTTAAACTCCCTGTCACATATTGGAGCTGGTACCTTATGGCAGGCAAACCAGTCCTCTGTCTCTTGCAATCCCTCAACTTCTTCTTCTGGAATGTTCCCTGAGTCTTTGGTATAGAAGCTGTCTTCTGTGGCTTCAATTGTTATCTGCATTTTGAGCAATTATAGATTTCTGTGATGGTCTCTGTCTGTTATAGTAAAAAGTGCTTTTTGATGAAAGAAGAACCAAAAGTGGTTAATATATACTTTTAAAAGTGTTCAACGTAATCACTTATGGAAATTAAAATTAAAACTATTATTTTTATCATAGTCAGATCAAGAAAATCATTGATAACAAATGTTTGCTGAAGATGTGGGAAAGGGGGAATTCTCATTCCTTTTTGGTTGGATTACAATTTGGTGTAGCCACTATGGAAATTGGTGTGCATAATTCTCAATAGGCTGACAGTAGATCTGCCATACACCCCAACTCTACCTCTTCTTAGCATGTGTCCAAATGACTCAACATCCTGCTCCACAGATACTTGCTCAGTCGTGTTCATTGCTACTCTATTTGAACTAGGAAATGAAAACAAACTAAATGTTCTTCAGCTAATGAATGAATAATAAAAATGTGGTATGTATACCTACTGTAATTCCATTAAACTGTAAAGAAAATGAAATTGGGGCTTGAGAACTGGCTCTACAGTTAAGAACACTGACTTCCTTTTTCAGAGGACCTGGATTCAATTCCCAGAAACTTCATGGGAGCTTGCTTATACCTTCTAACACCAGTTCCAGGGGATCTAATACATTTTTTCTGGTCTCTGTGCGCACCACAAAGACATGCAACACACATGCATATAAGCAAACTTCATTCACACATGCTAATGCACACACGTAAAAATGAAATAATGAAACTTGCTACTTAACAGATAGACTAGAAAACATTACACTAAATGTTGTAAACCAGACTCAGAAAGACAAATGGCAGATGTTCTCTATTATTTGTAGTTCCTATCTTTGAATATTCAGATGTGAGTATATAACCTGTACTATTACCAGAAATCATGGAAGAAAAAAAGGGATCATAGAAGGTAGGGAGAAAAGGTGCTCTAGAGAAAGAGGAATTAGGGCACAGGTGCTATGCAAGGTTTATGGGAAAAATGACAGAAGGACTTCATCTGGGAGAGGAGGGCCTAATTGAAGGAGTGGGTGGGAGGACAAAGAACACTATGGAGGATTGAAAAAGCCATAAGAAAACATATTATTTTATGTTTTCCCAAAACATATAAATATATAATACATGCAAGAATATATATGCATATATACATATAAATAATTTAAATAAAGTTATTCCATTTGGGTGATAATGATCCTCCCAGAGCCAAAGACTGCCTAACAAAACCTTCTACTTGGCAAGCAAAACATCACTTCACTTGAAATTATTAGCCAGGGATTTCTAAGAGACTCCTAAAACAATATAAGCTATTGCTATTTCCCTTGGTCCCCTGCAGAACTTGAAGGTAAGACTATATTGTTGATGACATAGTGTTTGGAGGAATCCAGGTGGAACTGACCTGGAAGCCTCCTCCTTAAAGATTAGCTCTCATATCATCTGAAGGCTCTATGAAAGCTGCCAACGGAGAAAGTCAATTCATTGTCTTATCCATCTGTAAAGCCTATGAACTACAACAATGACCAGCATGATAAGATATAACTAAGGATACAATAGTGACACTTTTATTTCAGTGTTAGATAACACCCTTCTAATTGCACATAAGGCCCAATAGGAGGTTATTTATGCCTGTTACTACACACCTAGATGGTGAGGACATAAGACTATATAAGATTACCTACTACTGCCACATTCTTGAGTCAGTATAATTCCTAACTGCATTATAAATACTTATCTTTATAGTCACAGATAAGTAATTCTCACTCTTAAGAGATGAATGTGGCATTCAAAGAGTTATATTAAGGATAGTGCTATGTTCTTCACAGTGTTCTTAGCTTGACCAACCTTTAGTCAAATTTATCTACTTTCCACGGGTTCCTAAACTTTGGCTGGTTCCAAGTCTGAGCAAGTGCTAAAATACGGAACAATCTGTTTCAACAGCTTGTACCTAGAATTGGCTCATCACAGTGAGAAACACACAGTACTGGTCAGGTGATCTGTTCATTCCAGTTCATTTTGCTCAATTTCCCTTCACTTGTTTCTGCTATGCCTACTTCTTTCTAGAAAAGAAACCATTTTGAATATGATTTAGTGATGCATATACACCATGAAGTTAGAGTATTCTCCATGTTACCGTATTTCTGAAGAAAAAATTCTCATCCAAGTTCAGATTTATTTTTATTTGACAGTTGAAAATCTAATTTGGCTTTCTTCGAGCTCACACACTCTTAGGTAGTACCTGTCCCTGCTGTGGTACCTCTCTGCAACCCCAGGTCATACAAATCAGAACTGGTAAGTGAAATGCCTGTGAGTAGAATTGTAGCTTTCCTGGGATTCTGACCCCTGAGTCCATTCTTTAGGCCAATGTCATCCCAGCTTGTCCCTGACATGAAAGATCAGAGCAGAAACAGAAACCAAAGAATAAAATACCCATTCAACCAAGACAAACACAGGAATCAATACCTAGAACTATAATCATCCAAGATATAGATAACTAAACACCAGTATAAAGACATGAACAATAACACATAGGGCAATATATTATTACCAGAGCCCAGCTACACTACAACAGCAAGACCTGAACATTCCAACACAGCTAAAGCATAAGAAAATGACCTTAAAATAACTTTATGAGGATGATAGAGGCCCTTTAAGAGGAAAGGAAAAAATTTCCTTAAAAATGAAGTAAAGACAACAAAAAATTGAAGGAAATCAATAAATCTCTTGACCTTAAAATAACTTTATGAGGATAATAGAGGCCCTTTAAGAGGAAAGGAAAAATTTTCCTTAAAAATGAAGGAAAAGACAAAAAATTGAAGTTCAGTCAAGACTACTATATGCACCAAATTGTCAATCATCATAGATGGATAACAGAAGACATTCTATGACAAAGCCAAATTTAACCCAATATCTATCCACAATCCCATCTCTACAAAAGGAATACTCCAACACAAGGAAGTTAACTACACCCATGAAAACACAGGCAGTAAGATAATCCCATACCAGCAAAATCCAAAGAAGGGAAACTCACACACCACCACCAATACCACCACCACCACCACCCTCAACAACAACAACAACAAATAACATTAATTAACAATCACTGTTAATTAATATTTTTCAATGTCACTGGACTCAATTTACCAGTATAAATACACAGGTTGACAGAATTGATATGAAAGCAGGATCCATCTTTCTGCTGCATATAAGTAATACATCTCAACTTGACAAACATTACCTCAGAGTAAAGGTTTGGAAAGAGATTTTTCCAATCAAACCGACCTAAGAAGAAATCTGGTGTAACTATCCTAATATCTAACAAAATAGACATCAAATCAAAATTAATCAAAAGAGATGGAGAACTTTTCATGTTCATCAATGGAAAAATCCACCAAGATGGTGTCTCAATCCTGAATGTATATGCCTGAAATGCAAGGGCACCCACATTTGTAAAAGACACTTTACTAAAGCTTAAATCACACATCACACCCCACATAATAAGACTGGGAAACTTCAACACCTCACTCTCACTAATGGGTAGGTCATTCAGTCAGAAACTAAACAGACAAATAATGGAACTAACAGAAGTCATGACTCAAATGAACCTAACAGATATATACAGAACATTTTGCCCAAGCACCAAATAATACATTTCTTCTAAACACCACATGGAATCTTCTCCAAAATAGACCACATACTCAGTCACAAAACTATCTTAACAGATACATGAAAATTATGATAACTCCCTGTATCTTATCACATCACCATGGATTAAAGTTGAGTTTCAACAACAAAACAAACTACAGAAAGTCTGCATACTCATGGAAATGGGGCATATCTCAACTGATTTGCCACCAAGTCAGGGAAGAAATAAGAAAGAAAGACTTCCTAGAATCCAATGAAAGTGAATTCACAACATGCCTAAACATATGCAAGGAAAGTGCTTTAATAAAGTATTTGGAGAAGTCTTCTCATACTATTGAATTAACAGCACAACTGAAAGCTCTAAAACAACAAGAAGCAAACTTGCTCAAGAGGAATAGATGGTGTGAAATAATCACACTCAGGGGTAAAATAAACAAAATAGAAACAAAGGGAACAACACCTGATGGGGGATGTCTTTATGTATGCTGTGAATATATATTTCTTTTATTGGTTGTTGAATAAAGCTGTTTCAGCCAATGGATATGCAGGATGTAGTTAGTCAGGTAAGAAATGTACGTGGGCTACCAGACTAGGAAAATTCTGTGAAGAGGAATGCAGAGATTGAATCGAGAGAGACTGTAGCTGTTGAGGAAGAATAGACCAGGGCATCACCGGTAAGCCATTACAATATGGAGACATACCAATTAATAGAAATAGGTTAATAATTAAGAGGGAGCTAGCCAATCAGAAGCCTGAGTCATCCACCAAACAATTTATAATTGATATAAGCCTCTGTGTGTTTATTTGGGACTGAAAGCATTCAAGACCAGGTGGGACAGAAACTTCCATCTATAAACCCTAAAAGAATCAATGAAACGAAATGTTGGTTCTTTTAGAAAATCAGCAAGATAGACAAACCCTTATCCAAGTTACATAAAAGGAAGAGAGCGAATATCCAAATTGACAATATCAGAAATGAAAAGGTTAACATAACAATGGACACTGAGGAAGTGCAGACAATCATTAGGTCATATTTCAAAAACTTATACATTACAAAATTGGAAAATCCAAAAGTAAGGGAGTAATTTCCTGATAGATACCACACACCATGTAATTAAAGCAATATTAGAAACATAATTTAAAAGCATATATAACCCCTAAGGAAATAAAAGCAGTCATTAATGTTTTCAAGAAAAAAAGCCCAGGTCCAGATGAATTCAGTGCATGATTCTAGCAGATTTTCAAAGAAAAGCTAATACTAACACATCTCAAATTATTCCACAAAACAGAAACAGAAGGAATTACACTTATGAGGTCACAATTACCCTGATACCCAAACCACACAAAGACTTAACCAAGAAAGAGAATTACAGACCATTTTCCCTCATGATCATTGATGAAAAATACTCAATAAAATACTGGCAAATTGAATCCAAGAACACATCAAAAGTATTATCCAACATGATGAAGTAGGCTTCATCCGAGGGATGCAAGAATGATTCAACACATTAAAATCTGTCAATGTAATATACCATATAACCAAACTGGAAGAAAAAAAGAAACATGATCATCTCATTAGATGCTGAAAAACCCTTTGACAAAATCCAACCCTTTTCATGATAGAAGAGTTGGAGAGATCAAAGACACAAGGAACATCTACACATAATAAAGGCAATATAAAGCAAGTCGACAGACAATATCAAACTAAACTGATAGAAACTCAAAGAGATTTTATTAAAATAAGAAACTATACAAGACTTTCCACTCTCTATGTATTTATTCAATATAGTAGTTGAACTTCTAGCTAGAGCAATAAGCCAACTAAAGGAGACCAAGAGTATGCAATTTAGAAAAGAAGATGGTAAAGTATCATTACTTGCAAATGGCATGATAACAATAACATACATGAGGAACCCCCAAAATTCTACCAGTGAACTTCTACAGTTCTTTCATTTTTGAATACTAATGTAAAAGACTTTCTTTTACTTATTTATTCCTGTTATTTATTAGTATATAGAAACACAACTATTTTGCATTGATTTTTTTCTTAATAGGCGCTGGGTTCAGTTTAATTTTATTAAATTGTTTTCAGAAAAATTTTGTTTTCCAGGTAAAATATACTGAAACCATAGAATAGTCAAATATCCCTTTTTTTGACTCTTCCGCTTCCTTATGATCAACATTTACATATGTGTGATTTGTTTTGTATGCAACAACATTGGTCTCATCAGTGTTAAGCATTGAAACTTACATTTTAGTTTACTCTATTCCTTTCAATTCTGTAGGTTTTCAGGTTTGTATATTAATCAAGACAGGTATCATGAACTTTCCTTTAATTCCAGCACTCAGGAGGCAGAAGCTATTGAAGCGCTGTGAGTTTAAGTCTAGCATAGTGAGACCCTGTCACAAAAAATAAATAAATGGATAAGTAAGACCTATATCTGCCAGTATACTACTATACAGAGCAGTCTTTTTTTTTTCCTTTTTTTATTCTTTTTTTTTAAATTTAGATAAGAAACAAGGTTGCTTCACAAGTCAGTTCCAGGTCCCTCTCCCTTTCCCTCCCCTCCTCCCGTGCCCTCCCCCCATCCCCCCCGTTATCCCCTCGTTCCCCCAGGGAGGGTGAGGCCCTCCATGGGGGTGTCCATAGTCTGTCATTTCATATAGGGCAGGGCCTAGACCCTTCCCCAAGAGTTCAGGGTGAGAGTGCACCTCACATTGTTCTATGGGAGTCCAAAGTCCGTGTGCATACTTGGGATGGGTACTGATCTGCTGCCAAAGGCTCAATAGATTACCTAGGCCTCCTCACTGACACCCAGATTCAGGGGGTCTTGATCAGTCCCATGCTGGATTCCCAGGCCGATGCCTGGGATTCAAGAGTTAACCTTTGTCTGGTCAGCTGTTTCTGGGGGTTAAACCAGCCCAGGTTTAATCCCTTTGATCATCAGTCCTCCCTCTCTGATACTGGCTTTCTTGAGTTCAGCTCAGGACTTAACCAGCCACTAAATGTAGTTTCTGTTTCCCAGACTGTCTGGCCATAGGATTATAGGCTGGCACTCCCCAGATCTATGTCTAAAATCCATATATGAGAGAGTACATGCCATGTTTCTCTTTTTGTGACTGGGTTACCTCACTCAGGATGGTTTCTTCTAGTGTCATCCATTTGCCTGCGAATCTCATGATTCCATTATTTTTTCTGCTGAATAGTACTCCATTGTGTAGATGTACCACATTTTCTCTATCCACTCTTCGGGTGAGGGACATCTAGGTTGCTTCCAAGTTCTGGCTATTACAAATAAAGCTGCTATGAACATAGTGGAACAGACATCTTTGTTGTATGAATGGGCATCTTTTGGATATATGCCTAAGAGTGGAGTTGCTGGGTCTTGTGGTAGGTTTATTCCCATTTTTCTGAGGAATCTCCATACTGCTTTCCAAAGTGGCTGAACCAGTTGGCACTCCCACCAGCAATGGAGGAGTGTCCCCTTTCACCACATCCTCTCCAGCATAAATTGTCATTGGTGTTTTTGATTTTAGCCATTCTGACAGGAGTGAGATGGTATCTGAGAGTTGTTTTGATTTGCATTTCCCGGATGGCTAAGGATGTTGAGCACTTTCTCAAGTGCCTCTCAGCCATTTTAGACTCCTCTATTGAAAACTCTCTATTTAGTTCTGCAGCCCACTTTTTAATTGGGTCCTTTGGTGTTTTGGAGACTTGCTTCTTGAGTTCTTTGTAAATTTTGGAGATCAACCCTCTGTCAGATGTGGGATTAGTGAATATTTTTCCCATTCTGTGGGCTGCCTTTTTGTCTTGCTGACTGTGTCCTTTGCCTTACAGAAGCTTCTCAGTTTCAGTAGGTCACATTTATTAATTGTTGATCTCACTGTCTGTGCTACTGGTGTTATGTTCAGGAATCTGTCTCCTGTACCAATTCGTTCAAAGGTACCACCCACTTTCTCTTCTATGAGGTTCAGTGTGGCTGGATTTATGTTGAGGTCTTTGATCCATTTGGACTTAAGTTTTGTGCATGGCGATAAACATGGATCGATCTGCATTCTTCTACATGCCAGTCTCCAATTATGCCAGCACCATTTGTTGAAGATGCTTTCTTTATTCCATTGTATATTTTTAGCTTCTTTGTCAAAGATCAGATGTTCGTACGTGTGTGGGTTAATACCCGGATTTTCAATTCGATTCCATTGGTCTACCTGTCTATTTTTGTGTCAATACCAAGCTGTTTTCAGGACTATAGCTCTATAATAGAGCTTGAGGTCAGGGATGGTGATGCCTCCGGACGTTGCCTTGTTGAACAGGGTTGTTTTGGCTATCCTGGGTCTTTTGTTTTTCCATACAAAATTGATTATTGTTCTTTCAAGGTCTGTGAAGAATTGTGCTGGGATTTTAATGGGGATTGCATTGAATCTGTAGATTGCTTTTGGCAGGATTGCCATTTTTACTACATTGATCCTACCTATCCAAGAGCATGGGAGATCTTTCCATTTTCTGAGGGCTTCTTTATTTTCTTTCTTTAGAGATTCAAAGTTCTTACGATACAGGTCTTTCGCTTGTTTGGTTAGCGTTACCCCAAGGTATTTTATGTTGTTTGTGGCAATTGTAAAGGGTGATGTCTCTCTGATTTCTCTTTCAGCCCTTTTATCATCTGTATATAATAGGGCTACTGACTTTCTTGAGTTGATCTTGTAGCCTGCCACTTTGCTGAAGGTGTTAATCAGCTGTAAGAGTTCCTTGGTAGAGTTCTTTGGGTCATTGATGTAAACTATCATATCGTCTGCAAACAGTGAAAGTTTGACCTCTTCCTTCCCAATTTGTATCCCCTTGATCCCCCTTTGTTGTCGTATGGCAATAGCTAGAACTTCAAGTACCATGTTGAAAAGGTATGGAGAGAGTGGTCAGCCTTGTTTTGTTCCTGATTTTAGAGGAATTGCGTTGAGTTTCTGTCCATTTAGTTTGATGTTGGCTGTTGGTTTACTGTATATGGCTTTTATTATGTTTAAGTATGTCCCTGTTATCCCAAATCTCTCCAAGACCTTTATCATGAAGGTGTGTTGGATTTTCTCAAAGGCTTTTTCAGCATCTAGTGAGATGATCATGTGATTTTGTTTTTCAGCTTGTTTATATGGTGGATTACGTTGATGGATTTTCGTATGTTGAACCATCCCTGCATCCCTGGGATGAAACCTACTTGATCGTGGTGAATGATTGTTTTGATGTGTTCTTGGATCTGATTTGCCAGTATTTTATTGAGTATTTTTGCATCAATGTTCATGAGGGATATTGGTCTGAAGTTCTCTTTCTTGGTTGCATCTTTGTGTGGCTTGGGGATCAAGGATATTGAAGCCTCATAGAAAGAGTTTGGCAAAGACCCTTCTGCTTCTATTGTGTGGAACACTTTGAGAAGAATTGGTATAAGCTGTTCTTTGAATTTGTGGTAGAATTCTGCACTGAGGCCATCTGGACATGGACTTTTTTTGGTTGGGAGACTTTTGACAGCTTCTATTTCCATAGGGGTTATAGGTCTATTTAAATTGCTTATCTGTTCTTGATTTAGTTTTGGCAAATGATAGCTGTCCAGGAAGTCATCCATTTCCTTTAAATTTTCGAATTTTGTGGAGTACAGGTTTTCAAAGTATGACCTAATGATTCTCTGGATTTCCTCAGAGTCTGTTGTTATGTCCCCCTTTTCATTTCTGATTTTGTTAATTTGCATGTTCACTCTCTGCTGTTTGGTAAGTTTGGACAAAGGTTTGTCTATCTTGTTGATTTTCTCAAAGAACCAACTCTTCGTTGCGTTGATTCTTTGTATTGTTTTCCTGGTTTCTACTTTGTTGATTTCAGCCCTCAATTTGATTATTTCCTGGCGTCTACTCCTCCTGGGGGAGTGTGCTTCTTTGTGTTCTAGAGCTTTTAGCTTTTAGCTGTGATGTTAATTCTCTGGTATAACTGTTTTCCTGTTTCTTCATGTGAGCACTTAGTGCTATGAACTTCCCCCGTAGCACTGCTTTCAAAGTGTCCCATAGGTTTGGGTATGTTGTGTCTTCATTCTCATTGAATTCGAGGAAGTCTGTAATTTCTTTTTTTATTTCCTCTTTGACCCAGGGATGGTGCAGTTGAGCATTATTCAATTTCCATGAGTTTGTAGGTTTTCTGCAGTTTGTGTTGTTGTTGAATTCTAATTTTAAGGCATGGTGGTCTGATAAGATACATGGAGTTATTCCAATTTTTTTGTAGCTGCTGAGGTTTGATATGTTGCCAAGTATGTGGTCAGTTTTTGAGAAGGTTCCATGTGGTGGTGAGAAGAAGGTATATTCTTTTTTATGTGGATGAAATGTTCTATAGATATCTGTTAATCCCAGTTGGGTCATTACTTCTATTAGACCCTTTGCTTCTTTGTTGAGTTTCTGTTTGGTATTCTTGTCTAGTGGTGAGAGTGGTGTGTTGAAATCTCCCACTATAACTGTATGGGGCTTTAGATGAGATTTAAGTTCTAATAATGTTTCTTTAACGAATGTGGATGCCTTTGTATTGGGGGCATAGATGTTCAGGATAGACACTTCATCCTGGTGGATTTCGCCTGTGATGAGTATGTAATGACCTCCTTCTCCACCCACGGACCACCATTTGGACAAGGTATAGAAGAACCACCAGATTATTGGACTTGCTAGCACCCACCAAAAGGGAACTCTGGTCCCCAGACCAGTAAGGGGCTCTTTCTGCACCCACTAGAAGAAGAGATGGGAAAGAGACAATACAAAAACACAGTCAGCAACAGAAAAACAAATATGACACTGCCAGATTCTAGAGACTCCACACCAGCAAGACCCCAACATTACAATGGGAAGGAAGCAGAAGAGAACGACCTTAAAAGCACTTTCATGAAAATGATAGAGGCCCTAAAAGAGGATATTGGAAAATCCCTCAAAGAAATGGAAGAAAAAACAACCAAAAAATGCAAGAATTGGAAGAAAAAACAAACCAAAAAAGGCACGAAATGGAAGAAGAAATGAAGCAAAAAATGCAAGAAATGGAAGAAAAAACAAAGCAAAAAATGCAAGAATTAGAAGAAGAAACATACCAAAAAAGGCAGGAAATGGAAGAAGAAACAAAGCAAAAATGCAAGAAATGGTAGAAAAAACAAAGCAAAAAATGAAAAAAATGGAAGAAGAAACAAACCAAAAAAGGCAGGAAATGGAAGAAGAAACAAAGCACAAAATCCAAGAAATGGAACATAAAGCAAACCAAAAAATGCAAGAAATGGAAGAAAGAACAAACCAAAAATTAATAAAAGGTAACAAACAGACGAACAGATAAACAGAAAATTGCAAGAAGCAATGCAAACACTGCAAGGGTTGAAAACTGAAATAGAGTCATTAAAAAAACACAATCTGAAGAAAGGCAGAAAATAGAAAAGCTGGACAAACAGACAGGCACTACCAATACAAGCATTACCAACAGAATAGAAGAGATGGAAGAGAGAATCTCAAGTGTTGAAGATACACTAGGAGAAATGGATTTATCAACCAAAGAAAACCTTAAATCCAACAAATCCTTAACACGAAACATCCAGGAATTATAGGACACCATGAAAAGACCAAACCTAAGAATAATAGGTATAGAAGAAGGAGAAGAAATCCACCTCAAAGGGGCAGAAGGCATATTCAACAAAATCATAGAAGAAAACTTTCCCAACCTTAAGAAAGACATGCCAATGAAGGTACAAGAAGCCTACAGAACACCAAATAGAGTGGACCACAAAAAAATCCCCTCGCCACATAATAATCAAGACCCCAAACATACAGAATAAAGAAAGAATATTAAGAGCAGCTAAGGAAAAAGGTCAAGTAACATATAAAGGCAGACCTATCAGAATTACACCTGATTTCTCCATGGAAACTCTGAAAGCCAGAAGGTCCTGGATAGATATTCTACCTACACTAAGAGACCATGGGTGCCAGCCCAGACTACTATACCCGGCAAAGCTCTCAATCACTATAGACGGAGAAAACAAGATATTCCATGACAAAACTAGATTCAAGCAATATGTGTCCACTAACCCAGCCCTACAGAAAATTTTGGAAGGAAAACTCCAACCCAAGGAAGCTAACTACAACCAGAACAACATAAGCATTAGAGAATCCCACTCTACCAACAGCCAAAAGAACAAAGGGGTGAAATTCCACACATAATTCCACCAACAACAACCATCGCAAATCGAAGAAGGATGAGCAATCAATGGTCATTAATATCCCTCAATATTAACGGCCTTAACTCACCCATAAAAAGACACAGACTAGCAGAATGGATTCGAAGACAGAACCCTTCCTTCTGCTGCATACAAGAAACACACCTCACCCTCAAAAACAGACATTACCTGAGAGTTAAAGGTTGGGAAAAAATTTTTCAATCAAATGGACCCAAGAAACAAGCAGGGGTAGCAATCCTAATATCTAACAAACTAGACTTTAAAATAAAATCAATCAAAAGAGATAAAGGAGGTCATTACATACTCATCACAGGTGAAACCCACAGAGCAGTCTTACTATGATTTACTCCTCAGATTTCCCCCCCTGCTTTGCTTATCACTAAACCATGGAAACTAGTGTGTTTTTGTTTTGTTTTGTTTTACTTTTGCTGTAGTTTTGCCTTTTCTAAAATCACACCCAGCAGAAAGTATACAAGTGTGTTCAGAGTTTTGTATTTTACTCAATAATATGCTGTTGTCATCCCCTATCAGGAGTGGTGAGGACAATTTCTTTGGTGGTTGAATAATTCTCTAAAATCTGAATTACCAGTTTATTCACTTATTCTTAGTGATTTTATTAGCTTACCATAAAATATATGTACAAAGATATTTAGTGCTTGAGAGTACTGTAATGTTGTAAACATTCATATGGAGACTCTTTTGTAGGCATGTAAACTTTCAAATCATTTGGATAAATTGTACTGATTGTTAAGTGAAAGTTCAGCTATATAAGAAACTCCAAGCTTACTTCTAACATTGTTGTACACCTTTCAACACCTACAAAGAATGCGTGAATCTCTTTTGCTCCATAACATTGGCAGTCTTTGAAATTGCAAGTATTTTTGGGTTATAAATATTCCACCGAAAGTGAGGAAGCCTAACAGTTGAAATTGTGTATGTATGTATTATTGTTTGTGGTAGTTTCACACTGACTGGTCACTTCTAGTTGGAGCTTAAAAAACTCTACCCTGGTGGAAGTAACATGAAGCTAAGTCTATCTGCATTCCTTCACTTGATATATACTAACCTGTATATTATATCCATGGTAGGATTAATTCCTTTTTTTAGTACTTATTTGACTATGTCATTTATCCTAGAAAGTGAGACATTTTCATATGAAAATGAGTGGGGAAAGTTAGAATTCTTTGTAACGTTAAAAACTGATCCTGCTTTTTCATTCCAGAAAAAAAAATCATGTCTTTGTTTATACACATTTTGTTCTGTTTGTCTTTAGCTGAGCACCAGACAGAAAAAAATCTCTAAAGAGATAACACAATGTCTACCAGCCCATTGTCTTTCTTTGTATTACTACATCTGAATGGATCAGTTACCCCAAACCAATAGATTAACATAAAAATCAGTTTGTGGACTGTGATTTCTCATAGTAAAAACAAACACTAAATAATGAGAAAGAGATACGATTGTAATCTAGGATTCACAAGGTAGAATGGGGAAACCTCAGAAAGCATAGCACACAAAAACCTATGAATTTAGATTAAAAAGCACAGCAAAAGAAAAATCATTGAAATAAAAAATGAAGGCTTAGAACAAAAATAGCATAAAGAGGAAGTATGCAATTCACTTAAGTTTTATCAAAGACAATGACAAAAACAGAGAATTCTAACAAAATTCTTAGAAACTATTCAGAATCCACCATGAGGAAACAAATGAAAATTATGAAATTTATTTTACATTTGGCTGAAATCTTTATAAATAATGTAGCTGTTTCAATGTTCTGATTTGGTTCACACATTGTCCTGACAGGCAGCTGTTTTTGAATCTGTGGTTACAGATTTAACCATTAGCACTGACCAAAGAAGACTTCAGTGGAAGTGTTATAATCAGACTATTGTGTTTGAATTGAATTACAGACCTTAGAAACAGAGTTGAGTGTAAACACATTTATATTTGATCTCCAGATTTCTGGTTCCATGTGTGGTTAGGACCAGCATCCTATACAATTTGTTCTTAGCTATATCTAAAATTGACAATATAAGCAATTTTGAGAACAAATAGGTTATCTAAAAGATGGCATGCAGGAAGCATATGAGGGGTTAAAATCAATTTGTGTAGTATATTGATGTGCAGAATGGCACTGTGAATAGCTCAGTCTCACTGGAAACCACTGTAGCTAGCAGCACTTTTAAAATGGAAACATGGCTGCACTTGTATGACATCTGATACATTTCAGAAGTTGAAAAAATGTTTGGAAAACATGTTGCTAAAAGAAAATGATAGCAACGTGTCAGTGTGGCAAGTAAGACTTCCAAACTTCTAAGCACAAAAGGCTTCTATCTCTGATAATTCAACTCCAGGTTATTATGGGTTCTGGTAGATAAATATCTTAACTGGGAACAGCTTATATATAATATATGACAATATGATTATATTTTAACATATATATATGCATACATATATTTTTCTCAAAGCCTGCTGTTTTGATAGATACCTTTTTGGAGTAGTAAGGGTCAAGGTCTATTAATGTGTGCTGCTTAGGATCATTTCTCATGAATAGTTCATGAGTTTGAAATTTTACACTTCCCCGGTGTGCTTGGATTTTACTTTCAGACTGTCTAATCATCAGGAATTGGATATTTTTAGGAAAAGTTTTAACAAACATTTTTATAGCAGCGTTTTACTTGAACTCATTCATGTACTTGTTTACCATTAAGTAGCTACTAACTTATTATCTTTAGTGAAACCAATAATTATGGTTGGATTGTTTAAATTTCTCATTCTAAACATTGCTTTTCACTTTTGTCCCACTTTTTACTATCAATGTTAAATTTTAATCTGTTCACACAAAAGAAAATACATTTTAAAAATATCTCTGGACTGCTGTTAATAACATAGAACATCTTGATGAATTAATAATTGCTTATGGTTTTCTCTAATGAGGTTCCCACACCTAAACTACCTCCCTCAGAAAGATTACTTTCTGATAATGTATGTCTGGATTTCTTTATGGAAGGAAAAGTTACATTTTAAAACTGAGTGTGTACTTTAATGGAATGAAATTAAAATAGCACTATCCCAACAATTTTTAGGGTGTTTATTTCCTCCATAGACCAGTTACAAATATTGCATCCTCCTGGGAAGTGGAGGATCATGCCTTTAATCACAGCACCTGGGAGGAGGACAGCAGGGTCTACAGAGTGAGCTCCAGAACAACCAGGGCTACAAGGAGAAACATTGTCTCAAACAAAACAAAAACAAAAAATAACAGTAACAATAAAAACAGAAAAATAAAAAAATTGACCTTTGCTTAAACACAATATCATGGATAATGTTAATTATAACTACATCAATATGTAGTATAAAATTATAACAATTTCACACAAAATTTATAAGGTATCATGTATTATGCACTATATATATCTTACATTGTAATAAGTATAACATATTATGAAACAGTATCCACATGTATAACGAGTACATAACTTCTCAGTTTTCTGTAAAACTATTTAAAACTTTGAACATTAGTACAAATGTGCCTTTTCTTTAAATACAATATTCATTACTTTCAAATCTAGTAGTGTGTCTTCAACATTTGAAAGGGTAAATATTTCTCATAGCAATGAATTGAACTCATAGCAATCATTGACACTGACATGACATTTGTTTTGAACATTTTGAAGAATTTCCCTAATAGGAATTAGGCCATAGAATACATTTATCATTTGATTATTGATTGCTAGCATATATTGGCAGAAGTGATATTTTTATTAGGAGTTTATATACTGTATCCTCTCTTTAGTTGTAGGAGATGTTTCTAAAATTACGGATGTAACGAAGAATTTTTTTAATGGTAATCTCCAGAGAATCTATGGTGTTTGTTGTAAATAAAATATCTGAATAAGTAAGAGAAACGAATGATAGATAGCCTGTCAAGCATTGAAGAATTAGCAAACTAATAGGTTATCAAGAAAATCTTCAGTTGAACAAGGATGCTTTTTAAAGCTCTTGTTTTCAAATAACACTTCTTGTCCTACTTTACAGCATTTTCTGTAAAATGTGATAATTTCCAGCATTGCAGAAAGCATGTGGCAAAAATGGGAAATAATTTTTTTCTGTCTTCAAAGACTGAATGTGTTTTCGTTCAGAACTTTTGTAAGCAGAACAAAAATATGTGTTTCATAATTCTTCAATGCTGTAAATGATATTTACATAAATAGAGAAAGTTTATTTGTTTCATACCATAAAATCCCTGACACTACCTTTATCTAATGTAGAATTAGGTAAAAGAAAATATAGATAGCTGACACAGAGACAATATTATTTAATAATTTCTCTTTATATATTCTTGATATTAATTATTCATTAGGCTAAATGCATTTACAGGAATTACAAAATGTTCTGTCCTCTTCAGAGACTGAATATCCTGTAAGTGGTATATAAGTACATCTGATGGTAGTTTTTCCTTTAAAAAGTTAGTTACACTTTTTAGGTGCAAAAAAATTACTAAGTCATTCTTATTTCTAGTTTGCAGTTGGATTTAAAAAAATAAGTGACTTAAATTATTTATATGCTATCATCAGCAATGGAATTTATGTAGAAATATTAGGGATATTAAGAATTTTGGTAGAGAAAAGTAATAACAAATATTTTTCTGGTAAAAATGAACTAAGATAATATGAGGAGCAACTCAATGTAAGAGTCATTGGAAATAGTAGAAAGATTTTATATTAAAAGTGACAAAATTTCCTATGGAGTTATAATGGGTTTATTACACTACATGACATAGATCAGACCTGAGCCAGAAAGCTCTGAATGTAATGTTAAAACACTGAAATTTATTCATTTGTTCATTTAAATATCTAGTTATTTTTATTCATTCAACTAATGTTTGTATTAATTTTTATATGCCAGAATCTGTAATTGACATAAGGTATAAAAAATGAACACACGTAAGAGGTAGGCAGCATAAAAGATGGCTGAGAAAAAATAATATCTAAAAAATTTCTGCAAGTTTGACGGTGGTGGCCTTTAATCCCAGCACTAGGTAGGCAGAGGCAGGCGGCTATCTGTGAGTTCCAAGCCAGCCTGGTCTAAAGAGCTACACAGAGAAACCCTGCCTCGAAAAAAACCAATAAACAAATAAATAATAAATAAATTGGTTTCTGCATGGGTAGGCAATAAATATCTTTAGACATTTTTTGTTTTAGTATTTCAAAGAATAGAAAGAATTTAATTATGGAAGCTTAAGCTAAGTACAACAATGATAATACATATTGAAGATAAATTATATGCTATGTTCAGTGCTTCCATTATTTATTCATTCTCATGTGTCTGAATGGTGGAAACTATACTGAAAACACATTAAGGAATTTTAGTTAAGTGGATAAGATTAATTCCATGTAAAAATAACACACTTAAGATCTCTTGTATGTAACAGTTTGCTTGACTAAAACAGCAAATAATTTTCAAATTGACAGGTTATTTATCTTGACCGTATAAGAAAGCTAAATAATTTAATTATAAAGATAGAACTAATCTGTAAATTTTATAAACTTGAATTATTTGTTGCTTATATCAAATGTGTAACATATAAAATTCCAAACAAAGAGAATATTAACTTTCTAAAACTAACAGCAGGAAGTTGCCTTTTTTTTTTTTTTGGTTTTTACGAGACAGGGTTTCTCTGTATTGTTTTAGAGGCTATTGGTCCAGCCCAGCCTCGAACTCACAGAGATCCGCCTGCCTCTGCCTCCCGAGTGCTGGGATTAAAGGCGTGCGCCACCACCGCCCGGCAGGAAGTTGCCTGTTGTTTGACATAATTTCAAACCCTATAACTAGCACTGATGAGCCAGTTATCATAAGACAATTCATTTAACTAACTTCTCTAGACTTCATTCTCTTCACTTGAAAAAAAGTAATTTTAAAATAAAAGCCATGTGTGTTGGTTGGATTTTTCTCAACTTGACACAAGTCAGGGATGTTTTGGAAGAAGGCCCTGAGTAAATACCTTCATTAAACTGACCAATAGAGAAGTTTGTGGGACATTTCTTTGATTATTTATTGATGTGGTAGAGCCCAGCTACTGTGAGCAGTGCCTCCCTTGGGCAGGTGGTCCTGGGTGCAATTATAACTCAGGCTGAACAAACTATGGAGAAGCAATCCAGTAAAAAGTACTCCTCTATGGCCTCAGCGTCTGTTCTTGTTCTGAGTTTTCTGCCCTCCATGAGTTCCTACCCCAACTCAAGATTTATAAACTGAAATATATTCTTTCCTTCCAAAGATGCTTTTAGTCATAATGTTTCTCAAAGCATTTGAACATTAGTTAAGACACCATGTGATGATATACTTAGTGACATGAAGAGGTTAAATATATGTAGAAATACAAGGACCTGTAAAATGGAAAATTCCAATATTCCATTAATGCAGACTTGTTATATTGTTGTAAGATGGTTATAATTAAGATGAGAGCAAAAGTAAACTCCTAAGCATACAAGAATCAATGCTGTGCTCTATTTGGTATAGCACAAGAATGTGTAATACTGACTGGTAAATTTTTTTATTCATATTAGGTTTGTCCTATGTCACAAAGTCTATATTGCCATATTGTCAGGGATCAAAGGACAGAACTTCAGAAATAAGCAAGAGTAAATACTGTAAACTGTGCTAAAACGACAGTTTATAACTGAGAGCTTAAGCATTGAAAATGCACCAAGGCTTTCACACTGCTGCAATCATTTGTATTAATAAACAAAAAATGTTTTCAAGAGGAGAAAGCTTTGAATCATTTCAGCTTTCTCTTTCCCATCTATCTTCCTGAGGCAACACTGTGCAGTTGGGAGAAAGGCACACACTTTCAATATCAATTCGTGGGATGGAAGAAGAGATTTCAAGTTGTTTGTGACACTCTAGCTTATTTGAAGCCTGTCCCAGAGAGTGTTTTTTGTCTGATATAACTTAGAACATTCTGTTAACCAGAAAGAAAACATACTCTGGATCTCAGGTTAGAAGTAAATGATGACAGTGCTGAGTTTCAAGATTATTCTGTACTGAGAGAAGTGGAGGGCAAAAAATAATCAGGCAAAGAAATAAAGCAGAAATCTATATTGCCAGGAAAAGCTAGAAGTGATAAAGTTGAAGGCAGGATACTGTATATTGGGAACTGAAGTAAAATTTAAGAAGGAACCCTGTGAAGGTACATCCTCTGAAAATATTTGAGACAATCCAGACACCTTTCTCAGTGTACTCATTAGTTAATGTATTAATCTGAATAGAGCTGAATAAGCTTTGTGTACAAAGTCTAAAGTAGTTTTAGACAGACCTATATCAAGACACACTACCAACTGTTGAATGCCAAAAACAAAATTATAGTGTTTGAAATACTAAAAAGAGTATAGGAAATCCAGTGAGATTATCACTGTTCTGCTCATCAGAATTTCTGCTAGAAGGCAAGGAAATATGATTTATAATTTTGAAAAGAAGAAAATGTAACAAAAGATAGTATCCCAAAAAACTCTCCAACAAAAATTATTGCAACAAAGAGCAAAAGGAAGTCAGAAAGTACCCAATATGAGAATATTAGACAGAATCTTTTTAGGCAAAGAAAATGTTAAATGAAGGAACCCTTGTAGTGTGGGGTGCTCAACTATGGACTCCAGACTAGTCACAGATCACACCCAAACACCAATTTCCTACCGCAAACCAAACACAAAGAAAACCTTTATTATGCAAGGCAAAGGGGCATGTTTGTTGACTCTGAATTGGGTAGAAACAGCAGCAAATAGCTTTCTAAGTGTTAATTTTGAGAGGGAAAATGGAGAGGTCTTCATAGAGTGAGCTAGGATGTGTTTGTAAGTTCTGGTTGGGAATTTTAATTAGGGGAGTCAAGTGAGGAGTTTTAACTGCTGGACCTTTATGTTTTGAAAGTTGGACCGTGGTGATTAACTTCAGGAATGAGCCAGGCATAAGAAAGTGGACGAATAAGGGAACAGAGCTCGGTGGCTAGATTTAGGAATGTAATCTGATGGTTTAGCAAGGGAGAGGGAACTGGGAAGGGCAAGACCTGCTGGTGCAATGTTTGCCATGCTCTGGCCTGATACAGCCATTCAGTAAGCATAATACACAGAAATATGTAAGCAGTCGCAAAAGGAGCACTAGGCAGAAGTTACAGCTTTGAAACCTCAAATTAAATAGTTTCACTTTAAGGAAGCAAAGGCAAAAGAGAAAAACCAGCCTCAACATATCTGAAGGAAGACAATATTACAAATGAGTGAGCACAGTGGTAATAAAATGAAGAAACACAACAGAAAATGTTGTCAAGTGTTGGTTCTTCAAACAGATCAAAATTCTTAAGATACCACCTTCAAAATCTGAATCATGAAGAGATATAATAGCTAACTTTTAAGTTGAATTAATTGGTAACACAAATTTTATCAATTAAAAGTAGTGGACAATATGGCTTCACTAATGAATATATCAAATGATTAAACAATTAGCATGAGTATTCATAAAAATACTTCAAAAATATGAAAAATGTGGGAATACTTTAAATTCATTCTATTCAAATATCAACACTTTCATATCAAATCCAAAACATTATTAAATCTACAATTATAAATCTATATCTTTAGCAAATATTGGAGGTACTATCATAAGTAAAATAATAGCAAATTGAATTTGGTAATACGTATTTCAAAAGAAAAGTATATTGAACTTTGGGATATGGTTCAGTTAGTAAAGTGCTCAATATATAAGCATGTGGGCCTAGGTTCAATCCCTAAAGTACAAGAGAAATTCTGGGTATTGTGATATACAATTTTCATGCTTGCACTGGGGAGGCAGAGAAAATTGAGTTCTTGAGACTTTCTGGCCAGACTATCTTGCTAAGTATGCTCAAGAGCAGTGAAAGACCTTGTCTTACAGAAAAAAGTAGAATGACTTTGGGGGAATGACATCATAGTTTGATAATTACATACACACTTGTGACATGTTTCAAGAAAAGTCATGCATACTGATCTTAATGAATAATGAAAAATTGTTTGACAAACTCAGACCTCTTCATGATAGGAACGCATTAAAGTTAATATGTGAGTTGACCACAATCAGCATCAGATTCTACCGCAGAAGTCTGAATGCCTTTCTTCTAGGATGTGAGACAAATGAGGTTGTTCTTTTCTGTTTTCGTTTAACATAGAAAATATGAGAAACACATCTCTACATTTTATAACGTACTTAGTTTGTTGTGTAGTGGTATTGCATCACAAGATTGTTTAAGACACACTATCATTATTTCACTTCACAACATATGGCAACCTAGAAATAGCAATCACAGGCCTTAAAATTGAAGAATAATGTTCATAGCAGCATTGAACTTCCTGTATGGTTTATCAAAAAGATTGGCATTTATTAAATTGGGAAGGTGGAAATAAATATAAAGACACTAGTAAAATAGAGAACTGGCTTTCAGGAGAAACTTTTCCAAACCATTAGAAATCCTTTAACCTCTATTTACTATCATCTTACTGAACTATTATTATGTGACCATTAGCTTAATGATATTGTAAAGTATTTTGAGTTTAATATATTTTGTGAAGTCATATATTTTTAAACAAAAAATTAAAAAACAAACCCTTACTAAGACAAGTTGTATTTCCTATCTTGTCTTCTGGAATGAGTGGCCTGTAGTTCTTCTGGACAGTGAGTCCTCTGGTCCAGTATTGTGTCTCTGTTGGGGATTTTGTTGGCTAAGAGATATGGGGTTGGAGGAAGGCTGGGCAGACTCTGAGTAATTGTTGGGGGTCTTCAGGCAAGGGTTACTTGAGGTTCTTGGAACTGGCATGGCCTCTGGTAAAGAGGGGACTTTAGATGGAGTAGTGGACCAGGACTGAATGCTGCACATTGAGTGTTGACATTTATATGCCCCTACCAAAGTTCAAGGAAAATTAAGGTATAATGTAAAAGCTATTAATGGATAATGTGAAAAAATATAAACACTGTCTTCTAACATGAAATGGCTGGTATTAATTCATCATAATAATGACTACCTCACAAGACCTGCACAAGACAGGGAAAAAGAACATTCCATTATGAATTGGGGAGGGCATCATGAGACTGCAAATTAACTGAGAGAGAACCAGTAATTAGAAACCCATAGAGGAAGATGTTACAATCCATCATGTATAAACAACATTGCAAACATCTAATAGCAGAGTTCAAAATTATATATACTCGTTAACATTAGGGAAGTAGAATTTCAAAATCTTAAAAGACAAAAATCCACTAGCATTTTGACAAGCATATTTCAATAATTAGATATTTTTAAGGTACTGTATATTGTCAAAAGACATAAAATAAAATATAACCTAAATTCATGAAATTTTAGGAATGTTCAGAAGACAAATGAAAAACTCCCAAAGAACCAAGGTAATAGTCCTGGGTTGAAAAATATTATGCATGTATTTCAAAATATTAAGCATAGGCCACACCTGCTCCCACTGGAGGAAGAGATGCATAGACAACAGTGCAAGAACACATTCAACAGCAACAAGAGCAATATGGTACAACCAGAAGCTAGTGTTTCTACATTAGCAAGACCTTAACATCCCAACACAGATGAAGCAGAAGAAAACACCCATACAAATAACTTTATGAAGATAATAGAGGCCCTTAAAGAGGAAATGAAAAGTTCCATTAAAGAAGTAAAGGAAAAGACATACAAAAAATTAGAAGAAATAAAAAGTCCCTTAAAGAAATCCAAGAAAATAAAACAACAACAAATAAAACCAAGCAAGTTCAAGACTTGGAAATTGCAATAGAGTCAATAAAGAAAACAAAAACTGAGGAATTTCTGGAAATGAAAAATCTGAATAAATTAACAGGAATTATAGATGCAAACATAACCAACAAAATGCAAGAGATGGAAGAGAGATCCTCAGCCATTGAAGGTAACAATAAAGGAAATAGATTCATTGGTCAAAGAAAATGTTAATCCTTGAATGTTTTATCACAAAACATCAAGGAAATCTGGGACACCATGAAAACACCAAGCCTAAGAATAATAAGGATTGAAGAAGGAGTTACAGAAAATATATTCAATAAAATAACAGAAGAAAATTTTCTTAACCTTAAGAAGGATATGCCTATGAAGGTACAAGAAGCTTACAGAACACCAAATAGAATAGACCAAAAAAGTACACTTGATATATAATAATCAAAATATTAAACATACAAATAAAGAAAGAATACTAAGATCTGCAAAGGAAAAAGACCATGTAACCTATGAAGGAAGACCTATCAGAATTACACCTGATTTTTAAATGGAAACAATGAACACACAAGGTCCTGGACAAATGTTGTGCAGACAATAAGAGACTGCAGATGGCATCCCAGACTACTATACACAGCAAAGCTTTCAATCACCATAGAAGGAGAAAAAAGATATTCCATGATAAAACCAGATTGAAACAATACCTATTCACAAATGTAGCCCTACAGAAAATGCAAGATGGAAAATTCCAGCCGGAAGAAGTTAGCTACACCCACAAAAACACAGACAAAAGATAATCCTACAATGGCAAATCCCAAAGAATGGAAACACACACACAATACCATGAGCAACACTTAACAAGACAAAATAGCAGCCTAGAGAATGGGAAAACTTCTTTACCAACCCCACATCTGACAGAGGGCTGAACTCCAAAGCATGCAAAGAAGTTGAGAAAATAGATATAAAAACACCAAATAACCCAATTAAAAATGGTGTATAGATCTAAACGAAATTCTCAACAGAGGAATCTCAAAAGACTGAAAGGCCCTGAAGGATTTGGTCAGCATCCTTAGCCATCAGGGAAATGCAAATCAAAACAAATTTGAGATACCATCTTACTCCTGTCAGAATAGCTAAGATCAAAAACACAGATGATTGTTTATGACAGAGAGTATGTGGAAAAAGGGGAACACTCCTCCATTGCTGGTGGGAGTGCAAACTTGTACAGACACTTTGGAAATTGGGAATCAATATACATCAAGATTCAGCAATACCACTCTAGTGTGTATACTGACTGGATACACACTCATACCACAAGGACATTTACTCAACTATGTTCATAGCAGGATTATTCATAGTAGACAATACCCAGAAGCAACCAAGATACCCCTCACCTGAAGAACGGATAAAGAAAATGAGGTACAAATGGACAATGGAGTACTACTCAGAGGAAAATACAATGACATCTTGAAATTTGCAGGCAAATGGATGGAACTAGAAAGAATCATTTTGAATGAGGTAACCCAGACCCAGAAAGACAAACCCAGTATATATCACTCATAAGTGGACAGTAGACATAAAGCAAAGGATAACCAGCCTAAATTCTACAACCCCAGAGAGGCTAGGAAGCAAAGAGGAACCTAAGGGATACATACATGGATCCCCTGGGAAGGGGAAATAGATAAGATCTCCTGAAGAACATGAGGGAATGGGATGCTTGAATTAGGAGGACGGTGAGGAAGAACAAGGAAAGAGATATCTTGATAGAATCGTTATGAGGTTAGTCAGATACTTGGCACTAGGCAAATTCCCAGGAATCTGCAAGGATGACACTATCTATGGCTATACAATAGTAGAGAAGTTCCCTGAACTGTCCTCCCCATATAAACATGATGAACTGAGTTACAGGGACTCCAGACTGACCTCTGGTGAACATGTGTAGGACTAAACTAGTACCTCTGAATGTGGGTGACAGTTGGGTGACTTGGGCAGTTTATGGTGCCACTTGCAGTGGGACTATGTTTTATCCCTAGTGCATGAAGTGGCTTTTTGGAGCCTGTTCTCTGTGCTCAGGCTAGATACAGAGCATCGGGTCTTGGTTTTGCATCTACGTGATAGGACAAACTTTGTAGACTCCCCTTGCCAGGCCTTACTCTCTCTGAGGAGTGGATGGGGGTGTGGTGGTGGGAAGGTGTGGGGAGCAGGAGAAAGGGAGGGAGGGGTAACTGGGATTGGTATATAAAATAAAAAGATCGTTTTAAAAAATAAAGAGCTCCCTTTAAATTGCTGCAGGAGGTACTATTATATTGAGTTAACTGTATGGTTAAACAGTGGTAAAAAAGCAATTTGAATATGAAATTGTATTTATTTGTTCATGGCTATCCTAACACTTTATAAGAAGAATGAAAAACAATAAAAAGGATGTGTAAGGTTAAACTAGGATTGGGTACTTCATGACTCTTGTTCTAGAAATTCAATAGGCAAAAGATATGAGGGCAAATTTACGATATCTGAGCATGAGCTCCATGTTAGTAAACAAATTTATTGCCTCAGTTTATTATTGACTTAGTTTTCAAGAAAGGCAGTAAAGAATTAGGTAATTCATCCTTGTGTTTGGAATTGTACTTTATGATTTAAAAAGGTGGATAAATAAATTATAACTATACAGATTAATATAGAGGTAATATGTATGAATATCCAAAGTCAATGAGGAAATGGTATCATTTATGAAGTTCCATCCTTGTCCTGCTCACATCCTTTTAAGACTAGAGGTGTAAATTTATGAATGTTTCTTTTGAAGATAACTTGGGTATATTTGAAAAAAGACCAGTTAAAGTAAAAATATAAAAATGAGATTAAATAGAGTAAAGCTGACATCATTCCTGAATGAACAGGAAAATGCCAGATATTTGAACAAGTTAAACTCGGAGCAAATGGGAAGGTCCATACATACTGTGGAAGATGCAGAGAACAAAAGCAAAGAAGGAAAGAAGTTGTAGACTGAATACAAATCCTAAAATCAGGCAGAAGGGATATTTTTAGAAAGTCACAATCTTGATAAAACACCATAACCAAAGGCAAGTTGGGGAGGAACAGGTTTATTTGGCTTATGTTTCCACATCACTGTTCATCATTGGAAGAAGTCAAGACAAGAACTCAAACAAGGTGAGAACCTGGAAGCAGGAGCTGATACAGAAGCCATGGAGGAGTGTTGCTTACTGGTTTCCTCTCCGTGCCTTGCTCAGCCTGCTTTCTTATAGAAACCATGATCACCACCCCAGGGATGCATCACCCACAATGGACTGGGCCCTCCCACATCAATCACTAATTAAGAAAATGTCTTGCAGGCTTACCTACAGCCTAATTTCATGAAGACATTTTCTCACTTGAATTTCCCTTCTCTCAAATGATTTTAGTTTGTGTCAAGTTGACATAAAATTAGCCAGCAAATAGCTGTTCACTCTTCAGTTTCTAGTACCTGACCTTAAATGCCGTGCTAATAGATTTTTCTAAAATCTTCCTGTTGCTTTTGACACTTTTGCTTTAAAAAGTTTCTGAAGTTTAGCTTTAGTAATTGTATTCTAAATATTCAATGAAATAACATTTTTACCTTTTTCATGTAAAATCTGGTATATGAAAATTGATTTAAATGAGGTTCAATTTTTAATTTTGATCACCACATATGTGCTACAATATAACTGCTGTTTTTGAAAAGGACATTAGTCCCTCAGAATTTCATTGATTATTTCTTAGACAAAGATAATGTCTCTCAATGTACTATTATATACTATACAGAAAGTCCTTTTGATAAAAGTGAACATAAGAGAATCTGGAACATTGCTGAATTAGCAATGTTTATGACAACCAGAAAAGACTAGAAGCTATTGAAATGAGTAGAAGAATTAAATTATTAGGTTGCATACATTTTCTCTTCATATATATTTTGTATTTTTCTCAACAATTATAATCTCATATATTTCAAGGCAGGTTGAAAATAAGCAAAAATTATGCCTTTTAACATTTTGTATGATATTTTAAAATGGATGTAAAAGAAGCAAATCAGGTTCATAGCAAACTGTGAATAGGTTAGAACAAATTATATCAACTATATAAGCGGTCAGGTTATATTATTTGGAAAAATATTTACACAGTATGATCATGATAATTTGCACAGAGTTGTCTCTAGAGTTGAATTAATGTTAGCATTATGTTTTTTGAAAAAATGAGCTTGATAAGGAAAAGATAATTCAATTTATGCAGATGTTAGTATAGAAATTCTTATTATTTTTAGCTACTGTAAGTGTAGTAGAACGCTAATACATCTAAAATAGTATAAAGCTCTAAAATTTTCATGCTTATATAACATATTTCCTATTAATACTGGTTAAAGAGGTATTATCAACATTTACAAATGTGTGTGCACTTGTGTGATTTTGAAAATGCTTATTTTAAGTTGTGTACTTAAATATGAACCCACCATTTATTTAAAGCCTATAATTAAGAAAATTTTGATAAACATAATAGTTTATGAATAAGGCTGGCATGAATCTAATTGTTCCAGCAATTCAGTAGCATCTGGTGGGCTAACATATCCTTTATTAGGAGATCTCAGAACTTAGATCAGGCAACATTTTTAATTAAGAAGAGCTCAGGTCTATGGTCTATGTACTTAACATTTTTACTTAATACAAGATGAATGTGATACTGTTTCTGTATCTAAGGAATTTATTTCTGTCTATGAAAATAGATATTCATAAATCTTCTCAACTCAAACCAAATACAGTGATATGCTGAAAATGTAAACACTATATTGAAGTTCATGGGGGAGTGTTTCCTAGGAAATATTGGCATCTTATCAGAATTTTGAAATATGACCTGGGGTACACCAGTCAATATGTGTAGGTGGAGCATTCATTAGAGAAAATAATCTCATTGAAGATAGAAAGGCAGACTGAAGATTAGCAGTAGTCTAGTGTTTGAGTAGTACTTGTGAGAGCTAATAAAAATAGAATTATAAACAGATTACTGTTCAAACTTGTAGACTGTCATTGTGGATCTTCTAAGAAACTGCAGTATATACTACATAACTACCACAATTTGATGTGAGGAGCTTAAATATGTTCATATCTCCTATGCTTCATTCATTGAGGAAATAACTGTGACATACTTTTTCTTGGTTATTTCTGGTATTACAGAATCTCTTTGGCAAATATGCAGAAAGACAATGAATCGTGATGGAACAAAGTGATGGTAGGAGGATTGGGAACATTATATGCTTCAGCACTCTCCTGGAATTTGAGTGAGTAGGGAAAATTAAGAATCAGGATGTCCTTGAAACTTCAAACTTCAGAGCTCTGTAATCAAAATCCATGTGCATTCCTAAGAAGAACATCCATTTTTAAAGGCTAATAAGCATGGAATAAAATTTGAGAATCACTACTCAATATAATAATTAATGGTAGGCTGAGCTAAGCAAGTAAAAGAGTTGAAAGGCAATTCCAAAAAAAAAGTTTAAAACAGATCAGATTCCCAAGGAAACAATCTTAAAGACTGAGTTTAGCATTCAAGATATATATGTTATCTAAAAGTGTATGTCACAGGGAGGGAAGGTGAAACATTTGGAGAGGGCAATGTGGGAGTAATACACTCCCAATAAAGACCTCAGCTGATCCCCTGAATCAGAGTAGTGTTGAGTGTTCAGAATGATTGTGAGGTGGGACAAATACGTCTAACCTTTATGTAATCATACACTGCAACTTGATGAGGTCTAAAAGGAGGCATGGTCATGGTCATAAAGAATCTAATACTTTCTTAGCCGAGAAATCCCAGTGAGAGAACTGAGAGCAAAATGCTATCTTTCAATAGCACCCCTGCAGCTAGGGGACTGATTACCTCACAGGTATGCTTGGTGATATTTGGTGATGAGAAGGTGGTGAGGGAGTTGTAGTAATACTGACAAACCATACGGAAAGGAATAGCGTTAAAGAAAAAAAAAGGATCTTAACACCTTGGAAAAAACTGAGATTAAGGTGAACATTTTTCTTTTGCCAGTATACTTCAGGAAAAAATACTGAAGTTAATTTAGGCAGTCATATGTGGATTCTAATTTCACAAATATAACATTATATTAATAAGAAAAATGAAGGGAATGAAACAAGTAAGAAAGAACATTATTTCTTGAGTTTCATTTTCTTAGAACTAAGGCAGAAATAATATGCTAATGATGACCTGCTTTAGGACATGATGAAAGTAAATTTAGTAATTTACTTTCTTTAATACCCATACAATGACTTTTCTATCCTGGGTAAGAACTTCAACTTGAGAAGATAATTTTATTGTCTTATTGCCGAATTTGTGCAATACAAATTACAAGAGTGAACTACCAATTGAAGTAGGGAAATCAATTTTCATTCTTTCAGGAAGACATTTGCTTTACAGAAAGAAAATATTTAGGTGAAAATGACTAGATCTGGATGTTAACTTATGCTTTAGTAATCACCATCTTTAGAGCTATTTTGATTGCAATGAAATAATGTGATTCAGAGCACTATTTAAATAATTTAAATTTGGCTATAAAGCCTGCACGCTCATAATAGAGCAACAACCCAGCTAAAGCATAAAGAAGAAAATATAGTTGCACACATGAAAATACCAATGTGGCAGAACCTACAGATAGTACTATTGAGCTGTTCTAATTCATATTTTTGACGTATATAGAACTAATAAGTCTGAAGAGAGAATCTGTTAAATGGTACTCCTAAATTCCATATGAAGTTACACTTTTAGGCACCCTGATACCCTCTAGTTTGTGAATACCAAGATGCAATATGTCTGCAACAAGGAAACTTGAGTAACAATAAACAGCATCTAAGCTTTTGACATTTGCTTTTCTTTGTTATCAGTTTCTTCCACGGAGAAAAATTAGACATAAGTGTTTTAAAATTTATTTTCTGACCCAGGGATGCTCACAATATTTAGATAATCACATTATATAACTCACGTGTATGGATTATAAAAGGAAATCCATAAGGCGAAATAGTTGTCAAAGCAAAAATGAAATGTATTCAAGGTATCGAAATATATGCACTCTTTAACTGATTTATCAACACTATCTAGATAAATGTGCCATAGTTCCAATAATTTTTAATTAGTGCATATAAATGGCATCTTAATATATGGAACACTAGAGCTTCATGAGTTCCTGAGGTTTATATTGGTAACCTAGTCATAACAGGTACATATCACTCTTGAGGTTGACTATATGTATACATAGTTGAAGGAAACCCAAACATTTATGTTAGAGATTACTGGATAAAAATGACATTTATTTCCTCCACTTATTCAGACTTTCCGAGAACCCTGAATCCTATAATATAAATGTAAATTCTATAGTAGAGATGGACCTACTGAATACCCAAGAATGATACCAGCTAAAAAACCCAAAATTAAGGCTGCCCTAGTGCCTCTTCCTGGAGGCACATCTTTGTGGCATTTAGTTGTTTGGAATCTATGCAGGGATAACACTGAGCAACCAGTACTTTGATGAAATCTTTTCCATGAGGTCAAATGGTGAAGGAATATAAATGCTAAAACAAGAAGCTTGTTAAACCGTAGATAATTTTCAGGCTGCTTTGAAGAAACTTTTATGATAGCATGTTGTTATAATACAAACAGAACTTTATTATTTTGGTAGTGGAAGGAACTCATTTAAGCATAAGAAGGGCCTTCCCTCAGGTATGGGAGAAGTATGAGTTGAGTTGCAATATTACTCTTAGTGTTCTATGTTGAGAATGAAGTATGAAGTAATGACAATCAATGAATTATCAAAATTCTATGAATGTTGACTTTGGATGATAGAAGAGTCAAAGTTCTCTGTTTTAAACCAAATCAGTATCAGAGCTGTTGTAAAACACACAGCAAGAGCGAAATGAGAATGAAAACTGTATTTGTAGATGAAATATATTCATTTGATTTTAAACGTTCTCCATTTGATATAGTGGGTGAGACACTGAGATATAGATCTAGGCTCAGAGTTACAGGAAACAAAGGAAGAATTTGGCTTTGTGAGCCAGGTAAGACAGAGAAAGGACAATGTATGAGAATTCAGATTGAGAGTAGACCAGGCAATTCAAAAGAAAACACTGAAGTATGATATATTGTGGTGTTGTCAGGGAATACCTCAAAATACAAGGGCTAAAATACAGGAGCTAGAATATTTGTATAAGGAAATCTGCAAGGAAGGCAATCAGCTATATTATAGTCTTATATCTGTGACTTTACTTTCATCTCCATATTTAATAAAAATTCCTCATCTGCTTTGTGAAATGTTTATTTAGTGAAACTTAGTATCAGGCTCATGAAATTTTTTTGTCATTGCCTTCAAGTTCCGACCTCCTGTGGTAATACGTTATTTTGATTTAATAATGTTTGCCTGAAGTATCAGAATTCAAAGCCAGGCACACCATTTAGCTGTAGAAGCTAGGCTGTGCTGGTACACACCTTTAGTCCAAAGATTCATGGGACAGAGGTAGACAGATCTGTTAGTTCATGTCTACACTAAGCTACATGAAACTGATTCTGTCTAAAAGAGAAACAGAAATCACATGAAGGAGATCTCAGCACTTGGGATCCCCTGTTTTTAATCCAAGGATTTGAGGAAGAAGCAAAGGGTCTCATGAGTAAATTTGTCTCCATGAACATTAAGGAGAGGCCACAGTCTGGGATTGCAGTCTGAGGCTTGGTAGAGACAGAACTGCTGTCTGAGATTTGGTGGAGTGCATTTATCTCTGAGGATTCATGGAGACAGGATTAATATTTCAGTCTGAGGTAGAGGTAAGAGCTAGTGGCTTGACTGCTTTGCTTCTGTGATCTTTGGCTTGAAGCTTGAACCCCAATATTAATGATGATACAACCTCCTTTCATGTTATCATTATTGTTTAAATATGCTTTTAGTGAGTACACACTGATTGTATACTGTTTCACTGTTGGTTTGTCTGAAAATATTCTTATCTTTATTCAAGGAATACAGTTCTCTTGTTGTTCTAGTTTGTTTTCTATTTCAGTTGAAAAAAAAACACTGACCAAAATCAACTTGGGGAAGAAAGGGTTTATTTCACCTTACACGTTACAGTCCATCATCCATTGAGGGAAGCCATGGCAGAAACTCAAGGCAGGAACTTGGAGGCAGGAATTCAAGCAGAGGACAGAGAGAAATAAATGCATCCAGCCTTGCTCCACATAGCTTGCTCAACTTTTGTATCCCCAGGACCACCTTCCCCAGAGTAGCACATGAGCTGGACTTTACCATTTCAGTCATTAATCAAGAAAATGCCACCACAGATTTGGAAACACGTGAATATGATGGAAGAATATCCTCAATTGAAGTTTCTTCTACCAGAAGTCTTTAGCTTATGTCAACTTGAAAAAAAAGCTAACCAACAGTATCAGGTATAGAATTTTGTATTGTCTTTGGTAACATTATTCCATTGATGGTTTGCTTACATTAGTTACAGTTATTATTTCATTCTTTAGTCATAAATTCTGTTAACAATATTTATTCTCTTCTGTTAACAACATTTATTCTCTTCAATTTGCCTACTTTAAAATATTTACTAAATTTATTTGGCTCCTTATAATTTTGTTTAACTTTTATTTCATTTATTTGTATTTAATTAAATTAACCTGTTTCATTTATTGTTTATTCAGTGTGTGTGTGTGTATGTCCATGAGTGAGTGTGTGTGTGTGTGTGTGTGTGTGTGTGTGTGCAATTGTGTACAGAAATCCATGGTACCAAAAGAGGGCATGAATCCTGTGAAGCTGGAATTCCAGTTATATGCTACCTAATGTGGGTGCTGAGAACTGAAATCAGGTCCTCTGAAAGCAACTACTCTTAGCTGCTAAGCCATCTCTTTAGCCTCCCATGGACACTTTTTGAGGTATTAAGTTTATTAGTTTATCTTATAACTTTTCCGTATTTTATTTGCTAAATAACTAGATCATTTATTTATAAATTGGATTGCATTTGTACTGGTTAGTCTTTGTCAACTTGATGCAAATTAGAGTCACCTGGCAAACAAGGATCTCAAGAAAGGAGTTGCTTATATAAAATTCTGGGCATACTTGTAGGGTATTTTCTTGATTCCTACTTGATGTAGGATGGCCCATGTCTATAGTCAGTATTATCCATGGACAAGTTGGCCTGGGTTTTATAAGAGAGGTACCCGAGAAAGTAAGAGGTAACAAGCTAGTAAACAGTGTTCCTTTAAGGTCTGATTCAGTTCTTGTCTCCATATTGATTGTTGGCTTCCCTCAGTGATGAAATGTGATAATGACATGTAACTTAGATAAACACTTTTCTCTCCAAGTGGTTTTTGATCACGGTGTTTACCACAAGAAATAAATTAGAATAAATTTACTATCCAACATTCTCTCAGGCATTTTTATCTGGGAAGGATTTGCATTTTTATTTACCAGAGTCATGGGAACTACTTTCAACTAAACATATAATGTAGACCACTGGAGGTCTTAGATTTAAGGAGAAATTTGAGTTCATGCTTACACAAGTATGGGCTGTGCTCCCTTAATCTTTGACTTGGCTAACAAACACCCAGGAATTCATTTAGGCCAAAAAGAACTAGCAGATATATTAGAGTATTATATATTTAGCAATGCCTGATTGCTATAGATTAGCACTTTTATTATTTCCTACATTTAAAAAGTGGCTATAGGAAGACTGTGACTTAAATTTTGCATTGTATCTTCCAGGGAGCATATTATTCAAGCATCTTTTTTATTTCTCCCCAAATCTTTCAAGAAAGAAATAACACTAGGTAATTTTGAACAAAACTTACCTGTGACTTTCTGTTATTGACTTTGAAATTTAAGTTTATGACTTTATACTTAGCTTTCATAAAAGTATTCTAGATACATAGAAAATTTTAAGATTTGGAAGATGTCTTTTGATATACCATTTTTTAAAATTAGGAACAATGGCGAAAAACCTAAGAAATATAACTAAGTAATCTAATAGTTTTCTGATACCTGTCATGTCGATGGATGCAGAGCAGAGAAATATGTATAAACATCATTTGTTTACAAATGCAATTATATCTTTGGGTAGATGAATATACATATGATAAACACACCTATGAAACACTAATTTTTGACCAAAAAAGCCAAAATTATACAGGGAAAAAAGAAAGTCTCTTCAACAAAGGGTGCTGCTCTAACTGGAGTTGGCATGTAAAAGAATGAAAAGAGATCCATATTTATCACACTACACAAAACTCAAGTCCATGTCAGTCAAAGACCTCAGCATAAAACCAGATAAACTGAAAAGAAAGTGAGGAATGACTTGAAGACATTGACATAGGAGACAACTTCCTTAACAGAACACCAATAGTGCAGGCACTGAGATCAAAAATTAATAAATGGGACTGCAAGAAACTGAAAAGCTTCTGTAAGGGAAAGGACACTGTAAATAGGACAAACAGCAGTCTGCAGAAGGGGTAAAGGTCTTTACCAATGTCACATAAGACAAAGGGTCAATTTCCAAAATATGTAAATAACACATGAAACTAGACATCAACAAACCAAGTAACCCAATTAAAAAATGGGTTAAAGATCTAAACAGAGAATTATAAACAGAGGAATTGCAAATGGCTGAGAAGTACTTAAAGAAATTTTTATCATCCTTAGCCACCATGGAAATTCAAATCAAAAGTCTGAGATTCTGTCTCATACCTGTCAAAATGGCTAAGATAAAAAAAGGAAAAGCACAAGTGACAGCTAATGTTGGTGAGGTTGTAGAGCAAGGGGAACACTCCTCCATTGCTGGTGGGAATGAAAAATTGTACAGCCACTTTGAAAATCAATATGGCAGTTTCTCAGAAAATTGGGAATCAATCTACCTCAAGACACATCTACACAATTCCTGTGTATACACCTAAAAAAGGCCCCATCATATAACAATGACACTTCCTCAACTATGTTCATTATTTGTAATAGTGAGAACCTGCAAACAACCTAGATGACCCTCACATGAAGAATGCATAAAGAAAATATGGTATATCCACACAATGGAGTATTACTTACTCTGTCTTGAAATCATGAAATTTGCAGGCAAATGGATGAAACTAGAAAAATTATCCTGAGTGAGGCAACCCAGGCCCAAAAAGACAAACACAGTATGTACTCAATCATACATGGATACTAGATGTAAAGCAAAGGATAATCAGGCTACAATTCACATCCCCAGAGGTGCTAGCTAACAATGAGGACTCTAAAATGGACAGATGGATCACCTTGGAAACGGAAATAGATGAGATCTTCTGCATAAACTTGGGACAGTTGCACAGTAGAGGCAAGGGGATGGAGGATTTGGACATAATGACATAGATTGTTGAGTTGGGGATGTCCAAAAAGGGAGAGTAATGAAAGAGATATCTTGACAGAGGGAGCCACTATGGAGTTAGGGAGAAAATGGATGCTAGGGAAATTCCCAGGAATCCACAAGGATGACTAAGACTCCTAACAATAGTGGAGAGGGTGCCTGAACTGGACTTCTCCTGTAATCAGATTGGTGTTTACCCAAATTGTCATAGAACATGTATCCAGTTACTGATAGAAGCAGATTCAGAAATCTACAGCTAAGAACTGGGCTGAACTCCAGGAGTCCAGTCGAAGAGATGGAGGAGGGATTATAAGAGCAAGGGAGATCAAGATCATGGCAGGGACACCCACAGAGACAGCTGGACTGGCAGCTGGGGAGCCAAACTAGGCCTTTTGCATGTGGATGACAGTTGTGTAGCCTGGTCTATTTGTGTGGCCTTTAGCAGTGGGACCAGGATCCATCCCTAAGTTGATGACTGGCTTTTTAGAGTTCATTCACAATGGTGGGATGCCTTGCTTAGCCTTGATGCAGCAGAGGCAGTGCTGGCTTGATCCTACCTTGAGTTGATATGCCAGGCTTTGATGACTCCTCACTGGAGGCTTTACCCTTTCAGAGGAGTAGATGAGGGGAGATGTGTGGGAGGTGGAGGGAGCAGAAGGAGGGGATGGAGGGGAAACTGCACTTAGTATGTAAAATGAATAAAAACTTTAAAATAAAAACAGAAATTGTGGTACATTTACACAACTGAATATTAATCATCTATTAAAAATAATTACATCATGAAGTTTTTAGGCAAATAGTTGGAACTAGAAAAAAATCATCCTGAGTGAAGTAACAGAGAACCAGAAGGACAAATACAGTATATACTTACTATAAGTGGATATTAGACTTAAAGTTAACGACAACCATGCTATAAGCTACAGTCCCAAAGAAGCTAAGTAACAAGGAGGGCTTAAGAGGGGAATCTTCCATAAAGGGAAATAGAACACACATCCAGGATGGAAGAGAGGTGGGTATGAAGAGAGGGATCACGTTGGGGTAGGATGGAGGAAAAGAATACTGGGAGACACAATTGGAATTGGGTGGCATATCAAGAACAAGATAGAAATCTAGTGAAATAGAAATTCCTAGGAATCGATGACAGTGACCCTCGATAAAATCCCTAGCAATGGGTGATACATAGCCTGAACTGGTCATTTGCTATAACCAGGCAAGGCTTCCCTTGGATGAAACATAACACCTACAATCTGTCTTCCCTACAAGATGTGAGGGGGTATAGGGTACCCATAAATTTTCGGAGCTGTCAGTCAATGATTGGTCCCACTTGAGACCCGTGCTACAAGAGGAAACCCACCACTGATGCTGCCTGGAGGGCCAGGATCCAAGGTTGGAAAACCCAAAGACCTAAGACAGAACCAAATACAACTGGAAAAAAGAAAGAAAAACAAAAATTAATAGAATGATTCTTAATGATATTCTGCTTTACTCACAGATTTGTGCCTAGCTCAATTGTCATCAAAGAGGTTACTTCCAGAAACTGATTTAAACAGATGCAGAGACTCACAGTCAAACATTAGACAGACATCTGGGAATCCTGCAGAAGAGAGGAAGAAAAAATTGCAGAAGCCAGGGGGGTTAAGGACATCACGAGAAAACCGACAGAACCAACTAACCTGAGCTCACAGTACCTCACAGAGACTGAACTGATAATCAGGAAGCCTGCATGGGACTGATCTAGGACCTCTGTACACATATTATAGTTGTATAGCTTGGGTTTCTTGTGGGACTTCTAACAGTAGAAGCAGGTGCTATCTCTAACTCTTTTGCTGACTTTTGGGACCTACATCATCTTACTGATTTGCTTAATCCAACATTCAACTTGATATGAACATTTTGTTGATATCAATGGTAGGCCTGCCCTCCTCCGTATAGAAACAGAAGGATTGGATGTGGAGCAGAGGGGAGATTAGAATGAGAGACTGGGATGACAATTCAGAAGGGAAACAGTGTTTGGGATGTTAGATGATGATAGATAGATAGATAGATAGATAGATAGATAGATAGATAGATAGAAACACCTTTAGTATACTTATCATGTCCTAATAGACTAAAATTATTTCCAAATATCATACAACCAGAATACGTACAAATATTGACAGTGACAAGTCATCATATCTTCTAGGAGTTCAGAAGAACACAGTTTAAGACAACATATTTCACATCAATGCTGTAAGTCTTGACATCAGAAACCAAAACCTAGGGTTGTATCCACCTGTATTTGTGAATTTAGTCCTTACCTTGGACATCCCTCATAGAGCAGTTGAAAATGGGTTTGTGCTCTATAGGAATAATAAATAGTCATTTAAATTGGGAGTTTCAGAAAATAAGTAAAAATTATCAATTTTTCTATAGTCAATACATACATTGCATCTTAATTATTAACTATAAGTACATTTATGAAATAAAATGCCTCTAAACAATTGAGTATAACTGAATTATGGCTAATACACATTTCTAAAAATTTGCAATTCAGAATTTGCAATGAAAACTAGATTTATTATGTTAACAGCAGAAGAAAGCATCATTCAAAATACTGGCAAACAAGATTTTATTCAGTTTTGATAAAGTCTTGACCTCAGAAAACTTCTGTTTAATGTCTAAGCAAAATGTTTAATGTGAGCACATTAAAATTCTTCTTAGTTTCGGCTTACAATAAAGCAAGATATAAATAGTTTTTATAGTCCTCATTCTGCCAGTATCTGAATCAATATACTTCAGAAAGACGCTTATTGCCATTTGCCATCTCTGAAATCACAAGAAGCCTTTCTGGTCTCATGCATTAAAAAAGTAATGCCAAACAAAATCAGCATCATTTAACTTTGCATTTTCATTTAACTTTGGGCAGGAAATTTATGCTATTTGTCACATTGTAATGGCAATTGCACATTTCTAGTTCCTGAATTTCCTATTTAACTGTTATTGTTTTGTGAAGGAATATATTCAGAAGTGAAACAATGAGTTTCTGATGCTTTCTTGTAGTATTTCCTGGGAAGGCTTTAAGGTAAACCTAAGTTTCTATATTTCAAGTGATTTTCAGCATTAGCTTTTCCCCTTCACTCTAGTAGCATGAGGAGTGTTTTCATAAGGCATTGCAATAAGCTACTTTCTATTTTTACTCAAAATAAATGTGGAATATGATTTTCTAAAGTATATCAAGAAATGCAGAGACCAGGTTTATAAAGTTATAATTGATATATTGTAAGTACATAGATATAACGTGTTGTATCTATGTCTATATCCATATAGATAAAGATATTTGTGAAATGGTTACTAAAGTCAGCTCAATTTAAAAAACCATTGTATCTCCCAGTTACTATTTTGAGTGTTTGAAATTATTTTCATTGTAGCATTAATGTTTTAAGTTTTCCCTTTACTCCTGAATATAAACCAGACTGCTTTCTATGTCCTAGTCAAGCACTCCTTTGAATTTTCCATTTCCATTCTGAATAGTTGATATGCAACTAGTTCAGAGCTTCCAAAAGAAATTGTAATCGCTGAGAATTTTTTCATAAAATCTTATTTTTGTTTGATCCACATGTTATAGGTATGTGAAATATCTTTTAAATGTTATTTTTAAAGAACAAAGGTCATCAATATACTATTGCTTTTAAAAATCTCCATCATGGGCCAGGAAGATTGCTCTTCATTTAAAAACGTACTCTGTTCTTGCAGAAGACCTACATTTAATTCCTAGCACCTACATCAGGAGCTCACCACTATCTAACTGTAGCTACAGGGATTCTGATGCCCTCTTCTGGCCTCTGTGGACACCAGCATTCATGCATGAGTGCGCGTACACACACACCATTTTAAAATATAGAATAAATTGAAATATAAAAACACACAGCTTTCATCACATGCAAAAGCCTCCAAAACCACTCA
>NW_024429188.1:28566833-28595740 GCF_017639785.1 Mesocricetus auratus | reverse complement strand
TGTTCTCCCTAATGTTGCATCTAGTGAGGGGCACAGCCAATTCTATGCAGCCCTATCCTTTCAGCTTCCAGTGTTATCAGGAGGCATGGACATCTACACAGACTGCAGATATAGGATGGTCTTGGACCTAGGCATGGGCCTTGGCAGCAGCCAAAGTCCAAAAAGTCACCTTGGTCTGTGGGGACACCAGATGTTGAACAGAGACCCGCTTCCCCTTTGGCCTGGGAGCAGGCAGCTGTGAGATAATGTTTACTGAAACAATTCAGGGCTATAAAGCTCTTGATAGGGCTCAGATAAGGGCTTGCTCACTGAAACACCATGATTTTGACACCCCCTACGGCTAGATGCCTCTTCCTGTTCCCCCTGCGGTGTCTCCCCGATTCTGTGGCCGGAGATTAAACCACCAGCCAGAAGGGTAAGAAGTCTGGAAAGAATTGTATGTAGATGGATGGCAGAAGTCCTTAAAAAAGGGAAGCGTTTTTTCTTGGGGTGTGCTCCTAAGCTGACTGGAGAAGCATAAAGTTTACTTAAAGCAACCGAACGGTCTCTGTGTCATCTATCCCGACCACCTCGCTACATTCTCGGATGCAGGCTGCACAGCAGGTGCGACATTGGTCCACAGTGCTAAGTAAGCTACTCACCTCAGCACATGTCTCCCGGTCTTCACCTCTTCAGATGAGTCTATGCACAGAGCATGGACCAGTCTCTCTTTCCCCCATATGACAACACCATAATTTTGCTTGCCATAATACTGCACAATTGCCCTACCCGTGTTTTCTCCTTGGTGCCCAGAGCAGGCCTCCCTGAGTCACCTTCACCTGCTCAGAATTAATTGGCTTGGGCAGGGTTCTATTTTCTCCTCAGTTCCCGGGGCAGGCAGTCCCAGGCCTGTGTGTGCCTTAGACTGAAGGTATTTTACAATATGAAATGGCATGTATATTTTGGGAAGAGATGTGGAAGATTATTACTTAAAAGTTAGATGCTTGGATGCTAAATAGGCAAGGGATCAATTAATGATAATGAACAGAATCTATATTTAGGAGACAAATTTCTTGGCATACTTACAAAGTAGTTTTTAAAGACTGTAATTATTGAATATGAAAGACATTTGTGTGACACTGTACCATGGGCTGATGTCCTGGACTAAATAAAAGGAGAAACTGAGGTAAGCATCAGAATTTATCTAGCTGCTTATTGATTGTGGGTGCAATGTGACATGTTGCTTTAGATTCCTCCCAATATTGATTGGGCTACTCCTCTACCTTTCCCCACTGGGATGAAATGTATTCCCTAAAACCTTAACACAAATTAAAACTTTCTATACTAAGTTAGTTTTGTTAGTTCTTTTGTTTCCGAAACCAGAAAGAAATATGTATATCCCTACTATATATCTACAACTCTGGGAAAAAGAACAAAGCTTCGTTATTGAATGAAGAAATAACTTTAACAATCGCACATTTTGTGCATCCTGTTTCATTTCGGGAGGACATAGAGAATGCGCATTTGAAAAGGACTGTATTGATACTGATATTTGATATTTCTCATCTAAAAAGAAGTACATTAACAACAGCTCACTTAAGATACAGCTTATCATTTTATTCATGAATGTATGCATTTAATTGTACTGAATTGTGCTTCCCTCCTATTACTCATAAGGCTGAGGCTTTGCTAAATCTTCCCAAAAAGGTGAAATGTTTCATTTTATTTTTACTGTAATACTGACTTTTTCTTCTACATATACAAAAGGTTCTTTCAAAAACTTCAATTTAAAAATGCCATTGCTAGACCCTGTTTTGAAAACAGTCTTTGCAATAAACCTTCCATAATTAGCTGTAGTATAAAGGACAGAATGAGAATTGTATTATTTTATCAGATTGTTTCCTCCTCCCAAACCATGCTGCCAAAATGAGATGTTCTTGATGAGAATTTATCACTCAGGGGTGGGTATTTTTAGGCTATGCGACTATGTTATGGAGGATATTCTTCATAGAAATTTGAGGCCTCTTATTCATCATATCTGCTGCTTATAATATTATATTTAAAGTCCATAAGATAAATATCTTTTAATTAGATGTTTCAGTATGTGATACTTATAGAATTGTATTTTAATCAAAATCTGAGGGCCTCATTTGATTTTATGAACCAAGTTTAGGTCTTTTGTGAGGAGGTTCTTTCTCTTCATCAATGTCATAATGGTCTTCATGGTCATTCTCATCATCGCCATCATATGGGTAGTCCACTGAAGGAAGCAGGCTACTGTAGTGTGGCTCACTCTCCCTGTTAGCAGAAGCATCAGAAGGAGATGAAGAACAGTCAAGGGCTTCAGATGCTTTTCTTTCTGAATGTTCTACTTCATTTTCACGTGTAGCTTTATCTCTACTAATCACGTCATATCGATTTGCAAAATCACGTCCCCTTGGTAGCATAGCTTCAGTTCTTTCTCCGGGACACATTTCTTCCTCCAGTTTTACCTCCATTGCTTTCATATCTCTGCAATTTATTATCTGATATATTATATTAGGAAAATTCCTGCTCAATTGTCTTTCGGCTTCCTTCTCTTCTTCAAAATTAACTTTCAAACCTTTAAATGCCTGGACATACCCAACTGATTCAAAAGCCATAAAAAACTGTTTTGCAATATTTGCAATAAGACATTTGATATTTTCCTCTCTTATAAATGCAAACATCTCCCTAATAGCTGAGTTTAGCATGTTGCTTCGTGTCCCATTATGTAAAAAAGCATTTATAACAGGTTCAAAAAGATTTTTCCTTGTTATGTAAAGATTATACATTTCATTGTTAAGTGCAATCATTTGTCTCATAAACCTGATAGCACACAAAACCAGAAACGTGTGCTTTGAACTCATCAGCACCAGTACTCTGCTGAGCAAGTTATTGCCCACAATATAATTTCCAATGTAAGTTGTGTGGTGTTTTACACAAAAGCTCAGTAATTCTAAAACTACTCCAAGCAATTGTGCATTTTGGTAACTGTCAGGAGAGATGTTTGCCCTGTTATCATCGGTATCATTTTTTCCTGGGATGGATAAGATTGGTGATGCCAAGATATCCAGGCAATGCACACAGAAGAAATTCATGAATTTGCTTTTTGCAGATCCATTCACTGTTGTGCGCATGTTTCCAGGGTCAAGAAGTGCACGAAGAACTGCTGTCAAACTTAAAACGTATGAAGATTCAGGATCTGGATCGCAGATGATTTGCTTGATCATTATATTGATGATAAGCTCTTCATCACTTCTGCTGGCCCGTGCTTCTTCCATTGCATAAACTCGGATGATCTGTGGATTATATTCTACTACATGAGTAAATATGTCTACAGCAGCTTCTTTTGTTTGGTAGTCTTGCGTATGTACTGAAAGTTTCAGCGCCCTCATGAGTCCAAGCTTTATCGCTGTTTTCAATATGTCTTTCTTTAGAGAATTTAATATGTTAGCAAATTCACAGAATTCCTTGAAAGAAAATAGCAACTCACGCCGTCTCTCATGACCTAGAGTATTATCTTTTAACTGAGCAAATATTTCAAACAGAAACATTTTATCTTCCTGCAGCATGGTAACTATTTCAATTTTGTTGTAAAAAATAAAAGTATTAAGATCAGAAATATGATGCTCCTGAAACTTGGACGGTGTAGGAAATAGGATGTCTCGAATATATTGGATTCTGTAGGTCTGGTCTATTTTTCGCCTGAGTTTGGAGCATGTTAGTGGTATCACTTCCTTCAATTTTGCATTTTCAGTTAAGAATTCCCTGTGTCGATATGGCTGATCCAAAACAGGGTCATACTCCAGGCAGCCCAAGACATCCATGATGCATTCATCAGCAAACATGATATCATACAAACGTGTATTGTTGAGAAACAATATTCCTCTAATAATGAAATATAGGAAATATAAACCTTCCATGTTCTGTTGATCTTCACAAATGTGGAAGACCTGTAGCAATTTTTTAATGTAATCTTCATTTTTCAGAAGAATAGCCAGTCTTCCCTTGTAGTTTGGCGATTCCTCAACAAAATTAAATAATTGTGCAATCTGTCCAAGTGTGCTGTTTTCACAGGTTTGCTTCTCACACAGATTCGGGATCTGAGGCAGTTCTCGTAAAACTTGTAAATCATCCGTAAGTTCTTGTGTGATTTGTTCACTTTGAACTTGACAAATGTCTTCCCAGATGTTTTGACAACAATCTGATTCTTGGAAACGCATTGCCACTGTACGGTTATTAGGTCCAGTCCAAATAATTAAATTTCTTTTTATTTTTCTATATGGCACATCGGGATGTATTTTGCACTCCATTATCAGCGAGCCATTTGATTTTGAGTGAACAAGCAGGCAAACGCTCTGCAGGCGTCCAATGTATTTAGTTGAAATTTGTCCAGAGCCCAGACGGTCCCATCGCTCATCTTTCTTCAGGACATAGACTTTTACACGGTGAAATCTGTCATGTGGGTCGACTGGCGACCTTGCCTCGCTGGGCCACATCGTTGCGCAGACCTCAGCGTAGTGTACTCTGGCCACCTTGGCCAGGACTGTCGCTGAGGTCGCAATTCTGAAAAATCATCAGAAAGAAGATTAGTGGGGGTTAACAGATTGGCAGAGGCTAAGAGAGGGCCCAAGGGCATTAGAATTACCGGGAACGAAGGCCCTAATACTTCTAAATACTCTACTACTGAACAATCCCCGACAAACCTCGCTCCTTCGTACTTGACTCTCGTAACCTGCTTTCGTTCTGGCAAGAATCTTATGATTCACCCAAGATTCTAACTAAAAAGAATGTGCTTATGTAACAGATACTGTTAAAGGGACCTGCTTCCCCGACCTTAAAAATCAAAGTCCACAAAATACTGCGTTGTGCTTTGTTTCTCAGAAGTACTTTCACTCATCAGAAGTATGTGACTTAGGTATTTAGGCAAAAAAAAACCCCAAAAAACAAAATTAATTACGAATATTTTAGCCAAATAAACACTTCACACTGTATGCTAATGAAAGCCTGGAGCTATTAACTAGCAAGAATACAACATCTACAGACAAATTGCCTTTCCCAGAATCACAAAACTGTGAATGTGTTTCTCTACAAGATGTGCTCTATCATATTTCTGCGTATTAACGGAAGATCTTGTTCTGAAAAGGAGTATGTCAGCTGATACCTCCATTCTGTTGAGTCTGACGTTTCACCTTTCTGTACAGTGGATGAAACTTTGCCTCAAATGTTTCCTTTGTGTAATCACGTGCATTGTTACTGAGAAGAATTGGGCCAAAAGGGAAGTGAGTGAAAATTTGCAACGATTGTGAATTGACACCTTAAAATATTGCATTTTCTTTTCTTTTTTTCAGTTTTGTGAACTATTGTATGGTCATTTCTGAGTGTCTTGGTCTTTCATATGGAATGACTCTAAAGCTAACCTATATTACTAACCTGCATCTAATCATGATGATTAAGATCATAAGAATAACCTCATAGTTGCTAAAATTTCAGTGAGTATTTGTTAAATAGAAATGTATCAACATAACATTAACTTAGCATACTGGAATGTTTACTGCATTTAAAAAAGCATGACAAGGACTTACATTTTTGCCTAATTTCATAATAATCTAGCAATATAGGTGTGTTAACATAAAAATGCCTTTGGGGCCAGGAAACAGACAAAAAGTAAAAATAAATGTCAGATTTCACATATTTAATCAGTTGAGGAGTTATATTTTGTACAAGTCTTTCTAATTCCAGACTCTCTAGTGGTGGTATTGTAGGCTGGCATTCCCCAGTTTCATGCTTATAATCCATATATGAGTGAGTATATATCACAGTTGTCTTTTTGTGACTGAGTTACCTCACTCAGGATGGTTTCCTCTAGTTGTATCCATTTGCCTGGGAATTTCAACATTCCATTCTCTTTTTTGGGTGAGTTGTACTCCATTGTGTAAATGTACCACATTTTCTTTATCCATTTGTCAGTTGAGGGGCATCCAGGTTGCTTCCAGGTTTTAGCTATTACAAATAATGCTCCTATGAAAATCGTGAAAGAGATGTACTTGTATGAATGTACCTCTTTTGGGTATATGCCTGAGAGTGGAATTGCTGGATCTTGTGGTAGACTGATTCCCTTGTACCTGAGGAATCTCTATACTGATTTTCAAAGAGGCTTTACGAGTTAGCATTTCCACCAGTAGTGAAGGAGTGTTCCCATTTCTCCACATCCTCTCCAGATTAAACATCTGCTGATATTCTTGATCAGGTAATGCAGGAAATTAAATATTCACTTCCCATAGTCAGTATCCATTTTAATGAATCTGCAGATTTTGGAAACTATTCACTGGTTTATGTGAGATATATTAATGATGCTTACTTTAAAGATGAGCTTCCTTTGTGGAAATCTCTTAAGACAACAACTATTGCACATGATGTATTTGACACAGTTGGTTCATTTCTGAAAGGGCATAAGATCTCTTGGTAAAAGGTTTGTAGTGTTTGCACAGATGGTGCTAGAATGTCCATCTGTATTTCAAAGTTTAGTACTGAATGTGTTACCAAAGGTCATTGGAATTCATCTATCAAAAAACAAAAATGGACACGAAGAAAACAAATAACCCATTTGAAAATGAGGTAGAAATCTAAATGGAGAAATCTCAAAAGAGGAAACACATATTTCTGAGAAACACTTAAAGAAATGTTCAAGAATCCCAGACATCAGCAAAAATGCAAATCAAAATTATTTTTTGTTTCATCTTACACCAGTTAGAATGACCAAGATCCAAATAACAAGTGACAGCTTCATCCTACTATAAAGACACTTGTGCAACCATGTTACATTTTGCTTTATTCATAATAGTCAGAAATTGGAAGAAGCTTAGCTGTCCACCAGTAAACGGATAGAGGAAACATGGTATGTTAACACAATATAGTATTACAAAGCCATTAAAAAGTTTTAAACCAGAAAATTCACAGATGAATGAGAGAAGCTAGAAAAAATTATCCTGACTGAGGCAACCCAGACATATAAAGACAAATATGCTATATATTTGCTTATATGTGTTTGTTACCTGCTAAGTATTTGATAAGCAATCTACAATCTATGTAACTACAGAGGTTTGGCATAAACTAACATACCAATATGAAGGGACAGAACTCCCTAGGAAGGGGAACTAAAATATTTATTTATGGGTTGACAGGAATTTTGGGGAAGTGGAAAGGAGCATCAAGTGGGGAGGTGGAGTAAAGAGGGGGAAAGGCTTGGAATACAGGGAGAAACAGCTAAATCTTTGGGCTGTTTGAAGGCTTGTGTGGAAACCTAGTAGAGTAGGGGCTTTCTAAAATATATATGAATGCAATCTAAATGAAATTGCCAAATAACCCAGGAGACAGAGCCCAGCTAGATATATCTTCTTCTCTTGTTACTAGTTGGCCAAAGGGATCCCATGGGAACCTGTAAACAACCAATTGCCAAGGCTATTGATTTTTCTCCACAAGTTGATAGTAAAGTCTTGTTCCTGAAGACAAGTTATTGAACATGGAGAAGTTGAGCTCTTGCCCACATGAAGTCTTTGCCTACTATAGACCACTGTTCATGGTACTGAAATGTACTCTGCGTGCTAACATAGGAGAAAGGTAAATACCAACCCAGTGACAAACTCTCAATGATGACCTGCCTTCAAGGTATGCTAGTATAATAGTGGCACAAAGCTTGTGTGAGCAATCAATATCTGATTGTATTTAAGGCCTCTTCTATACGATGACACCCCTATCAGACACTGCCTGTGTTGGCCAAGAATGTGAAACTGGATAGGCCATGGACTGAAGGGAAAACTAAATAAAGAACATAGAAGCAAAATGATTTCCAGTGACATTCTGCTGTACTCATAGACCTGTGTCTTGTTCAGAAATCATCAGAAAAGCATCCTCATGCAGTAGATGGGAACAAATACAGAGACCCGCAGCTGGACAAGTGCAGAGAGGAGACTTTGGAGCATTCAGACCTAAAAGGGTGTCTCCATCAATTCCCTCCCTCAGGGCTCAGGGAACTCTGTAGAAGGGGAGGTGGAATGATTGTAAGAGCCAGAGGGGATGGAAGACACCAAGGAAAGAAGTCCTGAATACAGTAATACTGATGCATGTATGAATTCATAGAGACTATGGCAGCATGCACAGGGCCTGTATGGGTCTGGAACAGATGTAGTCCCATATTTAAAGAAAGAAAACCCTACCTAGTATCCCAGATATTCAGGTACCCCAGAATCTGTCTTCAATCGATAACCACTTGCAAAGGAGCAATTAATTTTCATCAACCTGTTCTTACTCAGGATACAAACTACTCTTAAGGGCAGACCCCACGTCCAGCAGTAGGTGGCCCACACAAACAAGAAAAACTCAATGGCATATTTGGAAGTTCTTTGTCTTATTGTCTCATAATGTTTTATCAAGGCCCCTTTTTTAACTTTCAGGTCCCTTGTTTTACTTACAGAACCTATGCTTATAAATTATGGATCTGGGTTAGAGAGCACGTGGGGGCATGGGCTGGGAGGAGAAACTGTGTTTAGGATGTAATATATGAGAGAAGAATTAATTAGTTAATTAAAAAGCAAAATTTTGCTTCTGGTTTTGTGTTTCAATGGTATTCCTGTACATGTTAATGTGTGCCTATGCATGTGTTTCTTGTTTGGCTCTCTTTCTTCTGTTTGTTTGTTTGTTTGTTTGTTTTGTCTTTTCTTGGTTTACCTGGTTTTTGTTTTATCTTATTTTATTTTATCATCATTATTATGTTCTAGATGCCAGGTTTTTTCAATGGAGATTGAAGCTGGAGTTCATAGTTTTTGGAAAATGAAGGTACTAGTAGCAGTATACAAAACACCAGGATTCCTTAAAATTTTTGCACATTTACCAAAGTGACATGCAAGATGGGAATGATGCATATATGAGTATTATTGATTTCATTTCATAATCATAATGTTTTACATAGTACTAAGAGATCAGTTCCTATACCCAAAATAAAAGTCTATTTTGACAATGCATGCAACCAATCCACAGTTGTAAATAAACCAAACTATCTTTTATTATGAACTAGCTTCTGTTATTAAAATCAATATATGAAGCTGGGTAATGTACAAAGGAAGAAAATCATTTAGCTCACAATTTTCATGAGCAAACCTTGAAACAGCATGATGCTAGTGCTGATTAAGTTCTTTGTGGCTATGTCAGATCATGGTGGATGACATCATGGCAAGGGCACAAGTGAGACAGATCATATGGCAAACAGGAAGCCAGAGAGTTAAGATCATTTTTTATAGCCACTCGTTCTCTGGGAAACTATTTGAAGGTGAGGGCCTATGTGGATTGAATAAATAAACTTCAGAGGGCAGCATTCCCCAACTTGTCACTAGACCTCAACTCTTAGAAATTCTTCTTTTTTTCTTTAAATTAGAAACAAGCTTGCTTCACATGTCAATCCCAGCTCCCTTTCTCTCTCCTCCTCCACCACCACCCCCACCAGGCCCTCCAGACCCCCACCCAATCCCCACTCTGTCATTTCATTCAGGGCAGGGCCTAGGCCCTCCCCCAAGTGTCCAGGCTGAGAGACCATCCCTCATTGTGGAATGGACACCCAAAGTCCATTTGTATGCCAGGGATAAATACTAATCTACTATACACGGCCCCACAGATTGCCTAGGCCTCCTCACTGATGCCCACATTCAGGGGGTCTTATTGCATCTTAATCATGTTACAGTGGGAACTAAGCTTGTAGGATACAAACACTTGAAAGATACCCTCAAACTGCAGCATGACAGTAAGTTATAAATCAATATGCAGCGTATTTTCTGATTTGTGATTCAAGGGCTGGTTAGAATTCTTAAAGATTTTTCATAAATGTAGGGGGCCCTTAAAGTGTTTTAACCATCATCTTCCTGTTTACTCATGGAAAGTGTAACTGCAATTGCTGATTTCATTTCTATGTCCCCAAATCTTCAGGCTTGTCATTATAAAGTTTTAATAAACTAAAACTTATTTCAACAATAAAAACTTAACTGAAAACTTACTGCCTTCCTTCATTTGTCACTATCCTTATCAAGGACATGCTTTTTCTCTTACCATACACTAGAGACAGGAGATATTACTTCATTATCAAATAAAAGACGAATCCCTGGAAATGAGATATATTTAAACCAAATAATGTCACTCTATTATGTAAATTAGCACTGACTTTAAAGAGGAAAGTGTGGTAACTTCTTATTCATGTCATTTCTGGAAAACTTGAAATAACTAGCAGAATTTTTTCTTTTATATATAAATATATGTATGTATATACATATATATCATATTTGTACCTACTATATTCAGAATGATAAGGACCTAATATTCTTTCTAGGTGATTTATTCCATCTTCTACATAATTATCATGCTATATAAAAAGAGGCAGTATTGTCACAATTACTGAACCAATGCAATAACTGTAGCACCCATTTGATTTTAGGTTATGAATTCTGGATTTGTATGAAGTCTTTGAAGTTTCATTGTTCAGGAGCTTATAAAATGCTGCCTCAAAGTTGTTCATGTTGGTCTTTGAACTAAAGTGTTTAGTTCAAAGGAAACTAGAATACCTCAGAAGAAAAGCATTTCTTTGACTGTTGTGTACTGTTTACTGTTCTTTTTTCACATCCAAAGTAAGTTATAGAAGACAAACTTTCTCTTCTTCAAGAAAAGCTACTGAAGATTGAAAACCTACCCTCAAAACATGGCATAAAATCACACCTCCCTTATCTTTATTTCTTTAACACTCTCATTTCAGAGGTATCTTGCTCAAATTCATGAGGAAAGGAGACATGTTCAAGAATAAAATGCTAGACAAAAACCAAGTTTTTCTGTGTGGTTCCAAACAACACACTTGTCTGTTTATTGTTCCTAACTACCAATATAGACTTAAGTTATCAAACTCAATTTGACCATTGGCTGAGGGTTTTTCTTCTTCTACCGACCGTAGGTATAAAGACATTGTATATGCTAACACATCAAGAATGCTTTTGTTTTTTTTTGAGACAGGATCTCACTGTATAATCTGGCTGGTTTGGATCTCATTATGTAGATCAGGCTGGCTTCTGTCTAAGAGATCTGTTCACCTTTATCTCTTAAGTACTGGAATTAAAGATATGCATCTCCATAATTGTCCCTCTGGGTGTATGTGTGTGTGTATATGTGTGTGTGTGTGTGTGTGTGTGTGTGTGTGTGTGTAGAAAAGATAGAGCTGCCCAGAATATACAGCGCTCTATAGTATTGTTTAATAAACACATGGAAGGTGTACGAAACGTCTACTTTATAGAGATTTGAATTTTATTAACATGCCAGCCTACTTCCTAGAAGGCACAGCAATGAGATAAATGGAGAGAAAATACAAATTAAAAATGAGTTAATAAAGATTCTATTTACAAACATTTTATGCAATAACCATACTTGATTTATTTTGTTTTTCCTTTGTTTTAATGTAAAACTTTAACAGACAAATCTCAGCTGAGATGAACATTTGCTCCATTTGTTCAGAACAAATCAATACTAATGACTGATATCAACCATATATTCTATACAAATGGGCAAGTATCAATTCATGACCTCTGTCCCATATCATTGATTTTCTGAGTATTTATCTGATGTCACTTCCATTTAATTAAAGTAATGTCATTTATATGCTAAAATTGCTCAGTTAGTCAGGTCACAGAGTCATTACATATAGGAATCTGGATTCTCTGCCATGTTTAGAAGCATTATAAAGCCCATTGTCTCTCTTTATTCCCTATCTGCCATTTTTTTCTGTGTTATTTTCTGAATTGCGTTTTTACTTCCTATCCCTAGTCATGGTTTTTACTTGTAAAGAGATCAGAGTTATATCAGATTCTTTAGGGCACTTTGTTTTTATATTATTTTACAACTTGCTTGACATAGCTTAATCATTTATTAAATCTTACATATGTTCCTCAATTTCAAACTTCAGTGTTTTCAACTGATAAAAATGAAAGGGGATACTTACTGAGTTTTTTGGAAGACATAAAAAACAGAAATAAATGGATTTGCTCTAAGATGTTCACTTTAATAATAAAATGTTAACGTAGGTGTGATAAGCAGCTTCGTGTCAGTACTGAAAAATTAAAAAGTACAATTTCTTCAAGTGCAGCTCTAATCACCATTCATCAGCCCACATTACTGAGCTCCAGTTTTTCTGTTCAAATTGGCAAGCAGAGGAGACATTAGGAAAAAATCAATAGCTGTTACAGAGTCTTGCACAAAACACTCAGTGTTTGCTTATAGCAAAGTGAAAAATCTACTACAGGAGTAGAAAAGGGTTGTAAGATACAGTTCAGTTATATAAATTTCTAGAAAACATCTGAGAAAACTGCTAACTTGGTTAGTACTAAATAAATAGTTTTTAAATAATCTCTAGAAAAGGGCCCTAGATTGGCACTGAGTTGACAAGATTAGTTAGTCTCAACCCTTAGAGATCGAATGAGCTCCCAGGAGATTAGTCACACTAGTAGGTGGATCGATACACTGAGGAAGTTTGTAATGAAACTATCTTCCTTTGTACTCAGCGTTTATACAGCTGAGTCTTAAAGATATACCCATCAGATATATAAATAGAAGAAGCAGAAACAAAGCCACATTAAAAAAGAAAATGTCATTCAATCAAGGGAGAAATAAGAGTGAATGAAGTTGCTTTTTAGTGTGATCTATATCCTATGTAGTTTAGTATAATTTTATGACGAAGCTTCATGTTTATCACATTTTTTCTAATAGCCAGAAAAATCACCTTTGCCCCATCTCTAGACCTACAAGATCAAATTTGTGTGAAGCTGAACTGGCAATCTCTTTAGATGCATATGGCAGTTCTGTTGGAAAGCATGGGAAACATTGCTGTAGTTAATACCTGAAACCTCTTTGGTAAAGCAGCCAGTCTCAAACTTTAGCTTGGAAAAAGGTACCTAAGTCTCTTTTAACTGGAGAGGTAGTTCAATGGTTAAGAGTGGCAGGTCTTCTTGCAACAGACCAGGTTTGTTTTCCAGCATCCACATGGTGGCTCACAAAGATCTGTAGCTCCAGGTTAAGGAGATCACACACCCTATCTTGGCCTGCTCAGGCACTGCAAGATCATCGTGAACAAATATAATATATGCAAGTAAATCACCCATATACACAAAATAAAAATAAATAAATCTAAAACAAAAGCACCTAAGCCTCCTTTCTTTTAAATTAATATACCTTTTGTTTAACAGGTTCTTACAAGACTAGGGGGCATTCATGTTAAGAATAGTAAGGTACGTTCAGAACTTAACTGTGAGTGAGAGTTTCCACATTTTTTTATTGAGATTTTCTAATACTTTAATTGACTTTCTAATCTTCTTTGAAAATCTTTTCCCAGTTTATTCGTATAAATACCAAGGTGTGTGATGATGTATCATATGCTTACATTGTTTAGTTTTGTAGTGAATTGTCAAAATGCTTAGACAGTAATAGCATCATTTTGCATTTCCACTAGCAATGGATGTGAGACTCAACATCATTGTGACTGGCCATTCTGATAGTCTGTGATGCTATTTGTTGCCTTTAAATTTCCCTTTTTAAAAATGTAAATTAGAAACAAGCTTGTTTTACATGTCAATCCTTGGTTCCTCTCTCTCACCTCCTCTGGTGCACCCCATCAAGCCCCTATCCTATCCCACTTTCTGCTCCCAGGGAGGGTGAGGACTTCCATGGGGGATCTTCAAAGTCTGTCCATGATTTGGAGCAGGCCTAGGCCCTCCCTCATGTGTCTAGGCTCAGAGAGTATCCCTCAGTTTCAAATGGGTATCCAAAGTCCATTGTTACACTAGGGAAGAACACTGATCCACTGTTAGAGGCCACATAGATTGCCCAGGCCTCCTAATTGAAACCCATGATCAGGTCATATGCTCATTTCTCAGGTATCAGTCTGTGGTCCCTGTGCTCCCCCTTGTTCAGGTCAGCTGTTCCTGTGGGATTCTCCAGCCTGGTTTTGACCCCTTTGCTTATCAATCTTCCCTAGATACCAGGAAGTCAGCTCAGTGTTTAACTGTGGGTGTCTGCTTCTCCTTCCATCATGTACTGGATGAAGGCTCCAGAATGGCATATAAAGTAGTGAACAATCTCATTATCAGGGAAGGGCATTTAAGGTAGCCTCTACACTATTACTTAGATTGTTAGTTGGGGACATACTTGTAGATCTCTGGACATTTACCTAGTACCAGATTTATCTTTAAACCTATAATGGCTCCTTCTATTATGGTATCTCTTTTCTTGCTCTCCTCTATTCTTTCCCTGAATCAGTCATCCTAGTCCCTCAATTCCTCCTCCCCCATTCTTTTCTTCCCTTCTCTTTCTCCTAACTCCATCTCACCTCTCCACATGCTCCCAATTTTCTCAGGAGATCTTGTGCCTTTCCCCTTCTCCAGGGTACCATGTGTGGCTCTCTTAGGGTGCTCCTTGTTTCCTTGCTTCTCTGGCAGTGTAGAATGTAGCTTGGTATTCTTTTGCTCTATGTGTAAAATCCATATATGAGTGAGTAACGTCCCATGTTTGTCTTTTTGAGACTGAGTTACCTCACTCAGGATGGTTTCCTCTAATTCCATGCATTTGCCTGCAAATTTCAAGATTCCATTTTTCTTTTTCTGCTGAATAGTACTCCATTGTATAAATGTACCATGTTTTCTGTATCTATTCTTCAGTTGAAGAGCATCTAGATTGCTTTCAGGTTCTGGCTATTACAAATAATGCTGCTATGAACATAGTTGAATAGATGTCCTTGTTGTATGAATGTGCATCTTTGGATATATGCCTAAGAGTAAACTTACTGGATCTTGTGGTAGACTGATTCCCATTTTCAAGAGGATATGCCATACTTATTTCCAAAGTGTCTGTATGAGTTGGTACTTCCACCAGCAGTGGAGGACTGTTCCCCTTTCTCCACATCCTCTCCACCATAAAACGTCATTGGTGTTTTTGAATTTATGCATTCTGACATGAGCAAGATGGTATCTCAGAGTTGTTTTGATTTGCATTTCACAGTTGGCTAATGATGTTGAGCACCTTCTTAACTGTCTTTCAGTCATTTTAGATTCCTGTATTGAGAATTCTCTAATTTGTTCTGTAGTGCACTTTTTAAATGGATGATTTTGTGTTTTGATAACTAGCTCTTGATTTCTTTGTACACTTTGGAAATCAGCCATCTTGTCAGATGCGGGATTAGTGAATATCTTTTCCAATTCTGTGGGCTGCCATTTTGTCTTTTTTACTGTGTACTTTGCCTTACAGACGTTTCCCACTTTCAGGAAGTCACATTTATTTATTTTCATTCTCAGTGTTTGTGCTACTGGTGTCATATTCAGAAAGCTGTCTCCTGTACCAATTCGTCTAAGAGTCCCCCCCCACTTTCTCTTCTAAGTGTGGCTGAATTCATGTTGAGGTCTTTGATCCACTTGTACTTAAGTTTCTCACATGGTATAGGTATCCATCTAACTGCAGTCTTCTAAATGCTAACATGCAGTTATGGCAGCAACATTTGTTGAAGATGCTATCTTTTTTCCAGTGCATCATTTTAGATTCCTTTTCAAAAATCTGGTGTTTGTAGGTGTGTGGGTTAATATCGTGGTTTTCAATTGAATTCCATTTTTATGCCAACAATAAGCAGTTTTCAAGACTGTAGCTCTAGAGTAGAGTTTGAAGTCAGAGATTGTGACACCTCTGGAAGTTCCTTTATCGTACAGGATTGTTTGGGCTATTCTGCATCTTTTGTTTTTACATATAAAGTTGAGTATTATTCTTTCAAGATCTGTGAACCATTTTGTTGGTATTTTGATGGGGGTTGTACTGAATCTGTAGATTGCCTTTGGCAATATTGTCATTTTCACTATGTTGATCCTACCTATCTAAGAGCATGGGAGATGTTTCAATTTTCTGGTATCTTCTTTAATGTCTTTCATTAAAAAATCAAAGTTCTTGCTATACTATAGAGGTCTTTCACTTGTTTGGTGAGATTACCCCAAGACATTTTGTGTTGTTTGTGTTTATTATAAAGGGTGATATTTCTCTGATTTCTTTCTCAGCCCATTTATTGTCTGTATATAGTAAGGCTTTTGATTATCTTGTATCCTGTCACTTTGATGAAGGTGTTTATCAACTGTATAAGTTACCTTGTAGTGTTTTTGTGTCACTTACGTGAACTATCATATTATTTGCAAATGGAGAAAGTTTGAATTCTTCCTTTACAAATTGTATCCCCTTGATCTCCTTTTGTTGTCTTATTGCTCTAGCTTGAACTTCAAGTACAATAATGAAGAGATATGGAGAGAGTGGACAGCCTTGTCTTGTTCTTGATTTTAGAAGAACTGTGTTTTGTTTCTCTCCATTTAGTTTGATGTTGGCTTTTGGTTAACTGTATATTGCTTTTATTATGTTCAACTATGTTCCTGTTATCAGTGATCACTCAAAGACCTTAATCATTACAGGGTCTTGGATTTTGTTAAAGTGATTTTTAGCATCTACTGAGATAATCATGTGGTTTTTCTTTTTCAGTTTGTTTCTATAGTTCATTACTTTTATGTATTTTCATATGTTGATACATCCCTGCGTTCCTGGGATGAAGCCTACTTGATCATGGGGAATGATTTTTCTGATGTACTCTTAGATTCAATTTGTCAGTATTTTTTTGAGTATTCTCGCATCAATTTTCATGAGTTATATTGGTCTGTAGTTCTCTTTCTTAGTTCTGTGTTTGTGTGGCTTGGGTATCAAGGTAATTGTAGCCTCATAAAAAGAGCTTGACAATGACCCTTTTGCTTCTATTGTGTGGCATACTTTGAGGAGTATTGGTATTAGCTCCTCTTGGAATTTCTCGTAGAATTCTGCACCTAAGCCACCTGTGGCTGGGCTTTGTTTCCTTGGGAGAATTTTGTTGACTGCTTCTATTTCATTAGGAGTTATTGATTTATTTAAATTGATTATCTGTTCTTTATTTAATTTGGCAACTGACATCTACCAAGAAAATTGTCCAGTTCCTTTACATTTTTGAATTTTGTGGAGTACATGTTTTCAAAGTATGACATGATGATTCTCTGAATTTCCTCACTGTCTGTTTTTATGTGCTACTTTCCTTTCTGATTTTGTTAATTTGCATGTTCTTTCTCTGCCTTTTTTTTAGTTTGGATAAAGGTTTGTCTATCTTGTTGATTTTCTTGAAGAACAAACTGTTTGTTATATTGATTCTTTGTATTGTTTTCTTTGTTTAGACTTTATTGATTTCAGCCATCAATTTGATTATTTACTGGTGTCTTCTCCTCCAGGATGAGTTTGCTTCTTTTTGTTCTAGAGCTTTCAGGTGTGCTGTTAATTGTCTAGTGTGACTATTCTCCAGTTTCTTCATGTGGGGACTTAGTGCTATGAACTTTCCTCTTAGTACTACTTTCAATGTGTTCCATAAGTTTGGGTATGTTGTGTTTTCATTATCATTGAATTCTAGGATGTGTCTTTATTTCTTCCTTGAACCAAGAATGTTGCAACTGAGCATGTATCAATGTCCATGAATATGTAGGTTTTCTGCAATATGGGTTGTTATTGAATTCTACCTTTAAAGCTTGGTGGTCTGATAAGATACAGGGGTTTATTCCAATTTTTTGTATATTTTGTGGTTTGCTCTGTTGCCAAGTATGTGGTGGATTTTAGAGAAGTTTCCATGTGATGCTGAGAAGAATTTATATTCTTTTGTGTTTGGATGGAATGTTCTATAGTTGTCTCTTAAACCCAATTGACTTCTGTTGGTCCTTTTGTTTCTTTGATAAGTTTCTCCCAGGTGGTCCTGTCCAGTAGTGAGAGTGGGGTGTTGAAGTTTCCCACTCCGTGTGATTTGAGTTTTAGTAATGTTTCTTTTATGAACGTGGTTGCCTTTTATATTGAGGCATAGATGTTCAGAATTCCGACTTCATCCTGATGGATTTTTTTCTGTGATGAATATGAAATAACCTTATTCATCTCTTTTGACTAATTTTAATTTGAAGCATAATTTGTAAGATACTAGTATATCTACATCAGTTTGTCTTTTGGGTCCATTTGATTGGAAAAACTAATCCCAAGCCTTTACTCTGAGGTAACATCTGTCTTTGAAATTAATGTGTGTTTCTTGTATGCAGCAGAAGTATTCTGTCTTCGCATCCATTCCGTTCTCCTGTGTCTTTTTTTATTGACGTGTTAAGACCATTAATATTGAGGAATATTAAGAAACATCAAGTGTTAATTCTCATTTGTTTTGGATTTGTTGTTGTTGGTACTGTGTGTGGATTTACCCCACTTTTTCTTTTGTTTTTGGTAAAGTCTGACTGTTACCTATATTTTTGTCAGTGTAGTTAACTTCCTTTGGTTGGAGTTTTCCTTCCAGTACTTTCTGTAGGACTGGATTAGTGGATATGAATTGTTTAAGTCTGGTTTTGTCATGGAATATCTTGTTTTCTCCACGTATATCGGTTAAAAGCTTTGCTGGTTACAGTAGTCTGGACTGGCATGTGTGGTCTCTTAATGTTTGTAGAACATCTATGCAGGACCTTCTGGCTTTCAGAGTTTCCATGGGTAAGTCAGGTGTAATTCTGATAGGTGTGCCTTTATATGTTAGTTGGCCTTTTTTTCCTTTTCTGCTCTTAATATTCTTTCTTTATTCTGTATGTTTGGTGTTTTGATTATTATGTGGCAAGGGAACAGTCTATTTGTGGTTCTGTAAGTTTCCTTTTACTTTCACTGGCATGTCTTTCTTTAGGTTGGGAAATTTTTCCTCCTTGATTTTGTTGAATATGTTTTATGTACCTTTGAGGTGGGTTTCTTCACCTTCTTCTATATCTATTATACTTTGGTTTGGCCTTTTCATGGAGTCCCACATCTCCTGGATATTTCATGTTAGGAATTTGTTGGACTTGAGATTTTCTTTGGTGGATGAATTTATTTCTCCTACTGTATCGTCAACGCCTGAGATTCTCTCTTCTGTCTCTTGTGTTCTGTTGGTTATCCTGGCATCTCTATTTCCTGACCAATTACCCAGATCTTCTAACTCTAGCATTCCCTCAGTCTGTGGTTTTTTTTTTTTTGTACTCTCTATTTCAGGATTCAAACCTTCTACTGTTTGAATTGTTTCTTGCTATCTTTTGTTTGTCTTTTCCTCCTTTACTTGAATTTTGTTTCTTTGATTTTCTTCAATTTCTTTAAAGAATTTTCTCATTTCCTCTTTTAGGGTCTCTATCATCTTCTTGAGGTTGTTTTTAAGGTCATTCTCTTCTGCTTCATCTGTGTTGGGATATTCAGGTCTTTCTGGTATAGAGTCCCTAGTCTCTGTTGTTGAATGTTTTCTTATATTGTTGTCTTCCCCTCCATTCTTCTAGTAGGTGCAGGTGGGGTCCCTTCCTCTCCTGTTGGTTACAGGTCCATGGTTCTCTTCTGGTGGGTGTAATCATGTCCAGTACTCTGATGGGTCCCACAATAATTGTAGGCAGGTCTGAGATACTCCCTCTCCAGGTGGGTGGAAGCAGGACTAGCACCTTGATGTCAGCAACTCTGGATTGCTTGATAAGCCTGGGACAAATAGATGTGCTGGAAGTCTCCAGGCCAGGAGATTCCAAAGAGGGCAAGGGGAAGCCAGGCCTGATACAAGGGCCCAGGCTTACTACTCCACTGGGTGGGGGCTGGACTATCACAGGGATGTCAGCATACTCTGGGATGTTAGGTCCTCCAGGAGTGAGCCAGGCTGCCTGCAGTCCACAGGCCAGGGTATGACTTTCTCATCTTGGTATTGACAATCATGGTAAATAAATTCTGATGAATGTGGTCCATGTGACATACTTTGAGAAGTATTGATTTAGTTGGTATTGGTTGATTGGCTGCATTAGAAAATAAATACCCTGCTTTGACTCAAGGATTTCATAATTTCATCTAATTCCAGATTAGAAAAAAATTGTTTTGTTGGTGTTTGCCATTCTAACTGGGGTCATATAAAATTTCAAATTTGTTTTGATTTATCTTGATTCTAGAGATGATGAACATCTTTTGAGGTACTGGTTAGCCATTTTTTAATTTCTTCTTTTGACAGATCTAAGTCTAGGTACCAGGTCCAGTATTTGAACGGGTCTTTTTGTTTGTTTGTTTGAATATCTAGGGTTTTGTTGCTGCGTTTGTTCCTTATATACTCTGTATATTAATCCCATGTCACATGAATAACTGTCAAAGTTCTTCCCAAATTCTGTGGGCTTCTTCTTCACAATTTGATTGCTTCTTTACCTGGGTAGAAGTTGTTTAGTTCAATTTTGGCCTTAACTAGAGCAAATGGATTCTTATTCATAAAGTCATTTCTTATACATATATCATATAGGGTACTTCCTATATTTAGTTTAGAGATTCATGTTTCATATTTAGGACTTTGATCCAGTTGGTGTTAGATATTGTGCAAGGTGATAGTTACAGATCTAATTTCATTGGTTTGTATGTGGACATCAATTTTTCCCAGCACACTTGTTTTAGATGCTTCCTGTTTTCAGCATCTTTGTGTAATAATTAATGGCCTAAGTAATATGTATTCATGTATACAATATTCCAGTACCATACTGTTTTTATTACTAATAATCTGTAAAGTATATTTTGATATTTGGAATAGGAACACCTCCAGCATTATTCTTTTTGCTCAGGATTATTTTGGCAACCTGAGGTCTTTTATGGTTCCATATGAGGGTTAGGATTTGTTTTATTTATTTCTGTGACGAACATTTTAACATGTATTATTTCCCGCCAGCCACCTTGGCCCTGCTACAGTTTCAACCCCCAAATAACACACAGGACACTATATTAATTATGAAACTGTTGGCCATTTGCTGTTGTTTCTCATTGGCTAGCTCTGACTTAATTATTGACCCATAATTACTAATACATATTTTTATAAGGGCTTATCTTTCTGAGAATGCAGATTTTCTTCCCCTCTTCCTGGGAATCACATGGCAATGGCTTCCTTCACTACATTTCCCAGAATCGTTCTAGACTCCTAGTCCCACCTATGTTGCTTTCCTATTGGCCAACAGTGCTTTATTTACATATACACAGGACTTCCCCATCATCTCGTCTTTTATGTCTAAATAAGAAGAATGGTTTTAACTTTAACATAGTCAAATTATATATAACAGAACAGTTATCAAGTAAGAACTATAGTTACAGTATTTAGTCCATTAACATTTATTAAGATTTAAAGAAAGTGTTTTATCAACTCTCCTATCTGTCTGGGTCTAAAGTCTTATATAACTTATCTTTAATCTTAACTAAGGAAAACTATAATTTTAACTATCTGTGTTCAACTCCATCAAAGACCACAGAAGAATAACATATAAACACTAGAATTGACAGTGATATCTCACTACCTTCACAGTCACCTGAAGTTCCTCTATAACGTTGGGGCATCCATCTTCAGCCCATAGGCCACAATGTGTCTGGAAGACTTCTCAACAGAGCAGGAAATTTCAAACTGTCCATCTTCATTGGCAGTCTGTCAGTCATTTTTCTATGTCCTACAGAAAGTCTCGTAGACTCTTCCATGAAACAGGAACTTGTAGGGTTGTCCAAGTTCAGCAGTAACTTTCCTGTGGGTCCTGCATGTCCAGTTTATACAGCAACAGTCAATCAGTAGTACAGGCAAGAGCAGTTTCTTGCCCAAATGGCTTATCTTACCATGTTGAAAGCAAATTCCCTATCAAGTTTCTTCCATGCCCATCTTCTTCTCAGATGTAATTGGAATGCCAGGACCAGACATTTCTTATTGTCAAGAAAATCCCTAAACTATTTTAAATGCCATTTTCTGAAGGTCTTTGAATGGTTTGATGACTATCTCAAATATATCTCCATATATCTAGAAAACCTAACTTATCTAACTATAAGTTCTGACTATTATAAGTAACTATCTATAATCTGTATTTAATTATGCATTGCATTTTTTAAATGTAAGTATAAACACAATGCTTAAACAAGAGGAGAAATAAACATATCACAAAATTGACCTTAAATTTGTATCAATAAATGAAAATCCATTCCAAGACAAAGTATTCCTTTCTATACTGTATTCCCTTTTTTCCCTCTGGAAAAGGATAGACTGTGAACATTATCATTTATAAGCAATCCCATTTAAACAAAAACAACAATTTATAAACAATATTTGGGAAGTTGGGCATAGTTCATTCCAAACTGCTTCTTGCTGGATATGGACATTGTCCATACCATGGGGATCATGACAAAACTAAGAAACCTAGCCAAGTCCTTGTTTTTGTAGTCCATAAGGCTACATCCTCTCAGCTGTTTTAGATGCTGGATCACCTGGGCCACTGCTTCTGGGCTACCAAACCACAGAAGCCTGGAAGGAATCCACAGCTTTCCATTTTCTGTGGAAACAAACAAAAACTCTTGTTCCAAGTAACCTGTTCTTATATTTAAATTTAGAAGTCAAAGCATTTTCAAAATCTATAAGTTGGATTAACTTAGCAGTATTTATAATCAAGTGTACCTTAGCCCTTGTTCCTTCTTTAGCAATTGAAAAACACAATGGCATATAGTATATACACTCTCTGTGTATTTTCATCTTTATATGGCTTTTTATTTATCTATTATTATTACTCTATTTCTTTTACCTTTTATTTATTTATTTATTTCTCTGAGACTGGGTTTCTCTGGAAATCTGTCTGCCTCTGCCTCTTCCTCTGCCTCTGGAGCAAATCCCACTGGCATGTGCCACTACAACCGGCTTCTCTATTTCTTTTACCACTATCCTGTTTATTTTTCTCTCTTAAGCTTACATATATTTTTAAGCACTCTGTAAACCTTTAGAGGTTTTTCTTCATCTGAATCTGACTTTACTGTAAAACTTTATGTTTTTCTGGTCATGTGTCTTATTTGCTAAAAACCACAGCTGTTTAAACTGCTGTTTCCAAGATGGTGTGCTTAAGTTCACCAACAGCACTGGCTGTGCAGTCTCTGCTTGTCTCTAGCAAAACAAAGCCCACCTTTAAAATGCTGCTACCAAGAAGCCGTGCTTCTCTCTGTACTTTTGTTTCTAAAATCCCTTGTAAGTTTTTGTCATTCTAGGTGAAAATTCATGATCCCACTTCTGTCGACCAGCTGAAGCAGACATATTAAAACTTCACAAAAATTAGGGATGTCCTATGATATTTATTGAAAGAGAAATCACTTACGTGAACAGCCAATAAATCTGGTCCACAAGCTGCTCTCCAGGTCTAAACTGAAGCCCAAAGAAGGAGCATATCCTTCCCTTAGCTCTATTTACCACGTTACAGTCTACATACCGGTAAACACACCCACATGGGAGTGGTCAGCACTTACGGATACATAAGATCACTCCCTATAGAACATGATGGAGATTTTAATTGGAATTACATTGAATCTGGAAATGGCTTTTGTTAAAATGATCATTTTCATAATATTAATTCTACTAACTGGAAAACAAGGAATGAATGTCTTTTTATTTTCTAGAGTCTTCAACTTTTTACAAAGTTTTAAAGTTTCCTTAGTAAACATCCTTCATCTCTTTGGTTGGGTTTATGCTTAGATATTTTCCTTGAACCTGTTGTGAGTGAGATTATATTCACGATATCTTTCTGTGTATGTTTCTTGTTGTTATATAGAAAAATTATTTGTGCAAGTTGATTCTGTATATTTCTATGTGGAGGAATTTTTAATGTTTTTCCAGATATTTTCTGATAGAATATTTAGATCTCTTGTTATAATTTGCAATATGCCATAGGAATAGCTTGAATTTTTCTTTTACTATTTGGGTCACTTTAATTTCCCTCTCTTGCCTTGTTACTTCAGCTCGTACTGGAGCACAACTTTAGAAATGGTAGACAGCCCTGACTACATTGGAATTGCTTCAAGATTTTCTCCATTTAGGATAATGTTGGCTATGAGTTTCTCATATACATATTTTATTATGTTGCGATATGGTCCTGTCAGTCCTGATAACTTTAGTACTTTTACTATGAAGCTATTTTGCCCTTTATTAAAGTTTTTTCTGCATGTATTGAAATGAATGACTTTTATCTATAAGTCCATTTATGTGGTTTATTACATTTATTGACTTGCATATGTTTTACCATCCCTGCAACTGAAGGATAAAGCAAATTTGTTTATGGTTGATAAACTTTCCTATATATGTCTATTCTGCTTGCAAGTATTTTATTGACCATTTTAGAATCTATGTTCATTAGGGACATTGGCCTGTAGTTTTCTTTTTTGAGTCTTTATATGGTTTGAGCAATAAAGTGATACTGGTTTCATAAGAAGGATATTAGAAGTGCTCCTTCTATTTCTATTATTTTTAAAATGGTTTAAAGAAGATTTAGAATTGGCTGTGTGTAGATCTTCTTTGAATGTCTGGTAGAATTTTGCTGTAAATACGTCTGATTCTATCATTTTTAATTGGAAGACTTTTATTATTTCAATCTCCACATTTGTTATGTGACTTTAATTTTTTATGATTTGGCTGACTATAGAAATTAATCCATTTCTTATAGTTTTTCAAACTTATAAGAATCTGAAAGTGTTTCTTTGTATATTTTGAATCACTTTGGTGCTTGTTATAAAATTTCCTCGATCATTTCTGATTATATAACATTAGGTCTCCATTTTCTTTCAGTTAGTTGCACCAAAGTTCTGTTGATCTTATTTGTCTTTACAAAGAACAAGCTCTGGTTCTGTTGATTCTTTGTATTGTTTTCCTTATTTTTGTCTCATAATAATTTCTGTTGTGAGTGTTATTATTTTGTGCTATCAATTGTGTTTAGAGATTTCATTTGTTCGTGTTTGGTCAACTTTTTGAGTTTTATTAGTAAATCATATATTATTCTCATTCTGATTCTTTATGTAGGTATTTGGAGCTATACATTTCCCTTGTAGGTCTACTTTCAATGTGTCCTTGCTGCTTTATTGTGTATTTTCATTTCTATTTAGTTTAGGACACTTTTTATTTCTTTTTTAATTTATTATTTTATCTATTCATTATGTAGTAATGAGTTGTGTTAATCTTGATTGCATTTGTGTATTTAGTGGAGATATATTTGCTGTCAAACCTAAGTATTATTGTCATACAGTTGGGTAGTACAGGCAGAATTGTTGCAATCTTAATTTGTTATTTTCTATTTTGTATTCCAGAATGTCTTCTATTTTATGAGAGCTTTTGTGTGCTGCTGAGTAGAATGTATATTCTTTGTTGTTGGGGTAGAATATTCTATAGAATTCTGTTAAATTCATTTGATTCACAATGCCATGTAATTATAGTATTTCTGGTTTTTTTTGTTGTTGTTCAGATGACCTGTCTTTGAAGAATTGGGATATTTAAATGACCTACTATGGATAAGTTGATGTTAATCTCTGTCTTTAAATCCAGTATTACATTTTTATGAAATCATGTGCATCAGAATTTGATGCATGTATGTTAATGATAATTATGTATTCTTGGTTTAACTGTTTCCTTGATTAAAATTAAGTGTGTTTTTTTAGCTCTTCTGATTAGTTTTAATTTTGAATCTATTTTGTCAGATATTAGGACAGAGATACTTCCTTGCTTTCTGGTACATATTAATTGAAGTACTTTCATCCAATCTTTTACTATAAGGTGGTGCCTATATTTAAATCTAACATGTGTTACTTGTAGACAACAGGTAGCTGGATTTTGATACTTTTTAAAACATTTTTTATTTAGAAACAATCATTTTACATATCAATCCCCCATTGCCTCTCGCTCCCATCCTCCTATTCCCTCTATCAGCCCCCTCAACCCATCCCAACCTGCTCCCTTCTATGGGGAATCATCAAAGTCTGTCATATCCTTCAGGCACCCAAAACTAAGAATCGAGCCATACTCCTGGAAACCAGTTGTAGAGAGGGATGAGGGATAAGCAAAGGAGTCAAGACTGTGCTGGAGAAACCCACAGAAACAGCTGACCCGATCCAGTGAGAGCACAGGGACCCTAGTTGTAAATCTGGGGAGCCAGCATTGGACGGAACCAAACCTTCTGAATGTGGGTGCCAGTTAGGAGGCCTGGGAAGTCTATGGGACCTCTAGCAGTAGAATCAGTTTTTACCTCTAGCGCACAAATGGACTTTCGGAGCCCATTCCCTGTGGAGGGATACTCTCTCAGCCCAGATTCAAGGAGGAGGGCCTAGGCCCTCCCCCAGATGAAATCATTAACTCTCAACATTTAACATTATGACTATGAAAGTTCTAAGGGACTCAACCTACTTATAAGTATATTTTTATCTAAGTAAAGAAGATTAAATCATAAACTATGTAAGAGTTGTTAATAAACCTAGTCAGCTTGTGTCTTCTGACTAGAAAATTGAGGCCATATAAAGTTACTGTTGAAGTGTGTGTGTGTGTGTGTGTGTGTGTGTGTGTGTGTGTGTGTGTGTGTGTGAGTTATGTGGTCACTATGTTTATTTTTTGCAATGTTGGTTGTTTTCTCCTTGGTTCTTTGTGGTTTAGTAATTATGTTTTCACATTTCTGTCTACAGTCTCTTTTCTGTGCTCATTCCTCAATTCAAACAGAAATATTACTTCCTTAATTTTCTTTATGTTGGGTTTGTGAGATATAATTTCTTAGGCTCTTCACATCATGGAAGTTTTTTCTTTCTCCAAATATGACAGATAGTTCCACTAGGAGAATTATTCTCGGTTTACTGGAATTCAAATTTTCTAGTGACAAATCATCTGTTATTCTGATGGGTTTCTGTAATATGTGATTTATGTTTTTTCATTCAGGTTTCAATCAACTTCTTTATCCTGTATACTTAGTGTTTTATCTATGATATACTGTGGATTTTCTTTTCTGGTCTCATATATTTGGTGTTCTATTTGTTTCTTATATCAGTATGAGTCTATCTTCTAGTTTGGCAAAGTTTTCTTCTATGGTCTTGTTGGAGAGCTAGATGATTTCATTGATCTTAGATTTCCCACTCTTGTCTGTGCTTATAATTGGAAGCTTATGTTGTTTTATTTTGTCCCCATTTCCTATGTGCTTCTTTCCACTGTACACTGGATGTGAGACATGGGCTGTATCTGAGAGTTTGTGGAGGGTGTGAAGAGGGCCATCAGACATACTCACCATGTTAAACCTTGGAGAAAGAAATGAAGGATCTGATTGGATGGAAAGGTTGAATGTGGTCCTCAGAAACTTTTGATGGCCTAATTGGTAAAAGGTTATAATTTGGTACCACAACAAGGGAATTTCAGAATATGAGCTAAGTGTGCTAATGAGAAAACATATGTAAAGTAATTTTGTCAGATCCCCGACATTAAATTGTGCTACCTTTGTTTCTTACTTAGGTTTCTATTGCTGTGACTAATACTATAACCAAAAAGCAAGTGAGGAACAAAGGGTATATTTGACTTACACTTCAGCATTGCTGTACATCACTGAAGGAAGTTAAGACATGAACACAAACATGACAGAATCCTGGAGGCAAAAGCTGATGCAGAGGCTGTTGTAGAGAGCTGCTTCCTGGTTAACGTCCCATGGCTGGCTCAACCTGCTTTCCTAGAGAACCCAGGAATAACAGCCCAGGAATAGCACTACCCACCTTGAGCAGGTCCTTCCCCATTGATCACTAATTTAATAAAAATTCCTTAGAGCTGGATCTCATGGAGGCATTTCCTCAACTGAGGTTCCTTCCCCTCTGATGACTCTAGCTTGTGTCAAGTTGACACACAAAAACAGCCAGTAGAATTGATCCCTTGTCAAGTTGATGCACAAACACATCACTATTAAGCCTCAATCCTTCCTTTCTTATTCATTCACAAGATCTCACATAAATCCCACAATCATTCCAAATTCAAACACATTAAAATTTCAGTCATTTAAAATAGCCAATCTCTTTAAAAAACCGAAGGTTTTTATAACTCAAAGTTTCTCAACAGTAGGCTCCATAAAATACTTTCTAACATGAAGAGTAAAAAAATCAGGATACAATCAAAACCTAAAGCAAAGCAAAACCAAATTCCAACCATCTAGTCAATAGGATCCACTCATAATCTTCTGGAACTCTTCAAAGGTCACTTCTTTGGCTCTGTCCTCTTCATCACATGTAGCTTGTCTTCTGGGCTCTGACTGGCTCCATGACACTTCTGCTCTTCTTGGTGGTTGTCCTGATGGGAAATGTCATTTTGTATGCTACGAATATATGTTTCTCTTATAGGTTGATGAATAAAGTTATTTAGGCCAATGGACATGCAGGATGTAGCCAGTCAGGAAGCATATACAAAGCTACCAGACAAGGATAATTCTGGGAAGAACACAGATAGTGAGTCACCAGAGAGATGCCATGTAGTGACTGAGGAAACAAGAGGGCCAGGTATCACCAGTAAGTAAAGACAATGTGGAGATACATAGATTAATAGAAATAGGTTAATAATTAAGATAGGGCTAGACAATAAGAAGACTTAGCCATCAGCCAAACAGTTTAGAATTAATATAAGCCTCTGTGTGTTTACTTGGAACATAAAGAGCTGTAGGCCCCGGTGGGTCACAAACTTCCATCCATATTTTCCTATGGCACTGGCATCTTCAAAACACTGGGGTCTTCTACTGCAACTGGACTGCATTTTCACCACTGGCCACTTGCATGCCCTCTTCATGGTGCCAAACCTCAAATCCTTTGCATGATCCCTTCAGTCCTGGGCCTTCAACTGCCTCTGAGACTGCACCTTCACCAATGGCCTCTCTAGGTGTCTCACAATGCTAAGCCTTGGCTGTTCTCCATGACCAATTCATGCCTTCAAAACCAGTAATTCCTAGGTTACTCTTCCACATTACCAAGTCTGGCTGCCAGCATGA
>NW_024429188.1:27294654-27318212 GCF_017639785.1 Mesocricetus auratus | reverse complement strand
CCTTCTTCTATACCTCTTATTCTTAGGTTTGGTCTTTTCATGGTGTCCCATATTTCCTGGATGTTTCGTGTTAAGGATTCGTTGGACTTAAGATTTTCTTTGGTTGATGAATACATTTCTCCTAGTATCTCTTCAACACCTGAGATCCTTTCTTCCATCTCTTCCATTCTGTTGATAATGCTTGTGTCTCTAGTACCTGACCGTTTTCCCAGCTTTTCTATTTCAAGCCTTTCTTCCGATTGTGTTTTTTATTGTCTCTATTTCAATTTTCAAACCTTGCACTGTTTGAATTGTTTCTTGCAATTTTTGTTTGCTTTTTATAATTTTTGTGATTTTTTTGATTTATTCTTTCTTCCATTACTTGCATTTTTTGTTTGCTTTTTCTTCCATTTCTTGAATTTTTTGGTTTGCTTTTTCTTCCATTTCTTCTATTTTTTGCTTTGCTTTGTCGTCCATTTCCTGCCTTTTTGGTTTGTTTTTTCTTTCATTTCTTGATTTTTTTTCTTTTTTTGTCCATTCCTTTGAGGGATTTCCCTATATCCTCTTTTAGTCCCTCTATCAGTCTCATGAAGTTGTTTTTAAGGTCATTCTCTTCTGCTTCATTTGCATTGGAATGTTGGAGTCTTGCTGGTGTGGAGTCTCTAGAATCTGGCAGTGTTATATTTGTTTTTATGTTGCTGAGTGTGTTTTTTGTGTTGTCTCTTTTCCATCTTACTTCTAGTGGTGCAAAAAGAGCCCCTTACTGGTCTGGTGGTTAGGGGACCAGAGTTCCCTTTCAGTGGGTCCTAGCTAGTACAATACTCTGGTAGTTTTTCTCTGCCTAGTCCTAGTTCTGTTCCCATGGGTGGAGAAGAAGACCTGGAACCTAGAGTGCTTAGCCTCCAGCTGGTACCCTGGTCTCCTTGGTGGCAGAGAATACCTGGGATCTAGGGTGTTTGCCTTCCCCTAGTCACTTATTTTGCTATTTTTTCAGCAATACAAAGTAGCAAATATACCAATTATGTTGCTTGTAGTGATCATAAGATCATAAGTTGCTGATTCTATCAATCAATTTATCTATCAGTAATCTCTCTCTCTCTCTCTCTATCTATCTATCTAATCTTCTTGTCTATCTATATATCTATGGCATCAAAGAATTTCCTGTTTCAAACTTCAATTTTTTATTTTTGTCTACAAAATAAAATTTGTTAAACTAAAATCAACCATGAAAAATATCAATTTAGACTTAATAAACCTTAAGTTTATAAAATGACATCACAAAACCAGACTGTAAGCATATTTTATTCATTAGTGATTATTGGAGAAGTGCCTAGCCCATTTTGGTTGGAGACACTACTGGCTGGTGGTCCTGACTTTTGTTTGATAGGAGGCTGAGAAATTTATAAATAACAAGCCAGTAAGCTGAACTGTACCATGGTCTCTGTATCAGCTTCTGCCTCCAGCTTCCAGACTTGTGTGAGTTCATGCTATGTATCTCATCTGTAGACTGTGAACCAGGATATTTAAGTGAAATAAACGCTTTCTTCCCTAAGCTTATTTTCATCGTGGTGTTTTAGGACTGCAGTAGAATACAAACTAATGCAGACATTTGTACTAGAATTGATACGTAGCATTGATAGCCTTCAACATTTATTTTTGGAAGGATTGCAGAAAATCTTTGAATCTTGGGGAATGTTATGGGCTCAGTGACCTATTCTGTAGAATGTTAGAAGATAACAGTAACTGAGAGCAATTAAAACAATGTGAGGCCTGGTCTATGAGGTTTTAGAGGGAAGCAAAGAATCTATCAGGCCATTTGTGTGATAACTTTTGTGTTAAGAATTTAAGGTGTGTGGTCATCTGTAGCTGGAATCACCTGTAATTAAAAAGTGACTAACAGCACTGAAGTGAAACTGTTGCTTTCATGGTATAATTGAAGCTGGTCATCTGGAGATGAGAAATTAGCAGTGATTACAAAGATAAAAGCATCATTACGAGAAAATTTTCTGGAAACTGTTTAAAAGAGATCTCAGAATAAAGGTTTGAAACAAGATTTTTCCCAGTAAATTGACCTAAAAAGCAAACTGTAGTGGCTGTTTTATATCTAGCAAAATAGACTTTCAACCAAAACTAGTGACAAGAGATTTAGAAGGACGTATCATCATCAAAGTAAAAACCAACATGATATTGCAATCCTTGTCATCTATGCCTTAAATACAAGGGCACCCACACTATGAAAGGAACATTTCTAAAGCTTAAATCACACACCAAACCTCACACATTAATTGTGGAAGACATTAATATCCAATTCCCACCAATGGAGGTCATGCAGACCAAAAATAAGCAGAGAAATAAAAGAGCTAAGAGATTTCATGACTCAAATGGATGTAATAGATACCTACAGGCCATTTCATCCAAAAGAATACAACATCTCATGGAACATTATCCAAAAAAGTCTCCACAGATATCCTGGTCATCAGAAGTCACACAATACCTGTAAGTGTTACGGCTACAGAGGTAAAGCTATCATGGCCATTTGCAGCTAGGTAATACCTGTAAGTGTTCAAGCTCTGAAGCAAAAGATATCCTGGCCCTCTGAAGTCATGAAATACCTACAATTCCATTCCAGTGGGTTATCATTTCCCCACAGAAGTAGGTAACAGGTCTCATGTTCTAGTGAAAGTCTGTACCCTGCACACTGTGCCCTGCACCGTGGTGTGTTTCTTTAATTGGCCCCTTTTAATCTATGGCTCTGGTTTCATGGTCAGTAAATTAGCTCAGGTCTCAGCATCAGGGTGTGTTTCTTTGGTTCTGGTTTCACAGAGTGTGTTTCTTTGGTGGGTCTTTTACTGTATAATAATCAAGTAGGTTCATTCCAGAGATGAAGGGATGGTTCAAAGACCACAAATTGTCAGTGCAATCTACCATATAAACAAACTGAAAGAAACAAAAAATACCACACATGATCATCCAATTAGATGCTAAAAGAGTAACTGAAAAAATACAGCACTGCTTCATGATAAAAGACTTATATCAGGAATAAAAGTAACATGTTAACAATAAAAAATATACACAGCAAGCTGTCAGTCAACATCGTATTAAATAGAAAGACCTCTAAGTAAGTCCACTGAAATAAAAGTCAAGGCAAGGCTGTCTACTCTCTTCATATATATTCAACATAGTACTTGAAGTTTTAGCTAGAACAATATGAAAAATGAAGTAGGTCAAGTTGATAAATCCTGAAGAGGAAGAAGTCAAAATATTGATATTTGCATGTGATATGAGAGTATACATAAGCAAACCTCCAAATTCGGTCAGGGTATACCTATAGCTGGTAAACATTTTTAGGGAAATTGCTTGATACAATATAAATTCATAATAATCAGTAGCTCTCCTATATAAAAATGATAAATGAGCAAAGAATGAAAGTATGGAAACTTCTTTTTACTCGCTACAAATAATATAAAATATATTGGTGTGATTCTAACCAAGCAAGTGAAAGACCTCATGGCAATAACTTCAAGTCTTTGAAGAAAGAAATTGAAGAAGATATCAGAAGACAGATTTCCTATGCTCAAGGATTGATGAGTTAACAGTAAAAATGGTCATCTTACCAAAAGCAATCTATAGACTCAAAGGAATCCTCTTTGAAATTGCAGCACAATTCTTCACAGAACTTTAAAGAATAATGCTCAACTCCATATTAAAAAACAAAAAAACCCAGGATAGCTAAAACAATTCTGCATAACTAAAAAGCTAATTTCAAGCTTTATTACAAAGAAATAGTATTAAAAACAACCTGTCATTGGTATAAAATAGACAGATTGATCAATGCAACCAAATGGAAGGCCAAGATTTCCCTATTTGCACATGATTTGGATAAAGAAACCAGAGAGAAATACACAGTGGAAAAAAGAAAGCATCTTCAACAAATGGTGCTAGTCTAACTGGATGCCTGTATGTAGAAAAATGCAAATAGATGCCTATTTATCACCTTGAACAAAACTTAAGTCCAAGTGGATGAAAGACCTCTACAGAAATCTCCATACACTGAACCTGATAGAAGAGAATGTAGGGAATATCCTTGAGTGCACTGGCACAGAAGATAATTTCCTGAGCAGAACATCTGTTGTGCAGACATTAAGACAAACAATTAATAAATGGGACCTCATGAAACTGAATAGCTTCTGTAATGCAAAAGACACTGCCAATAGTACAAAACAACTGCCTAAAGAATGGGAAAAGATTTCACCAACCCACATCTGACAGAGATGTGATTTAGAAAATATATCAAGAACTCAAGAAATTCGACATCAACAAAAAAATAGTGCAATTTAAAATATAACGCACAGATCTAAACACAGAATTCTTAACAGAATATTACAAAGGTTCAGAAACACTTAAAGAAATGTTCATAATCCTTAGCCTTAGCCATCAGTGCAATTTAAATTAAAACAACTCTGAGATTCCAACTTATAACTGTCACAAGGCGTAAGATAAAAAACAAACACATAAACAAAAGCACACTAGGGACGTCTCATGTGGGAGAACAGCAGTGATGAATAAGAGATGGCCTGGGCCTAGGGGACAAGTAGTGCATGCTTCAACATGTCCTTGGAAGTAGCTCAGATGATTTTGAGTGAATCCTGAATGACTTACACTGAGATGTACACTCTTGTTACTTGGTTTTGCTTTGATGTGATTGTGAAATAAAGTATTTAACTTATTTTAATTTTAGGAGAGCCACAGTTGAGAGACTGTGGACTTTTAAAGATGTTTTGAAATTTTGCAGAAACATTAGATTTTTTTAAGAGCATGAACTTTTAGAGTATTCAAATTTATAAAGAAAGTCTATGGGACTTTAAAAGATTATAATATATTGTATACTATAATATTAATATCAAGTTTTGGGGACAACAAGAAAAGAAAAAGTATGTCTATGGGATGGTGTTTGTCAAATTGACAAGGCATGAGTTTTTCTAGCTAGAGTTTGTCAACCTGAAACAAGCTAGAGACATCTCAGAGGAGAGAACCTCAATTGAGACAATGATTCCATATAAAGTGTTTGCAGGCAAGCAAGCCTGAAAGGTATTTTCTTAATTGTTGATTAATGGAGGTGGGTCCAGCCAATGTTTTTTGAATAAGAAATATCTGTTTGAAGAGCAAGCCAGTAAGGAACATTCCTCTGTGGTCTTTGAATCAGATCACAATTCTAGGTTCTTGTCTTGAGTTCCTGCCTTGGCTTCTCTAGGTGGATATAAACCCTTTCTGCTAATGCTGCTTTTGGTCAGGGTGTTTTTCAAAGCAATAGAAACCCAAATTAAGACAGCAAGTGACAATTGTTTATTCATCATTTTAACCATTTATTTATCTGAGGACAAGTACTCAGAATAGAATTTATGTGTCAACAGTATTTATTATTTGTCTGCGACAAGTAGGACAGGTAGAGTTTTCAGATAGCCATGGATGAATACATTCATCATGATATTCATGAAAGCAAGGTAGCATTAGAATCTTACTACTTTCTGTGTATTCTGTAAGACAAATATTGCAGGCACATAATTTATCATTTTCACTAAAAGCTCTTACTGGGAATGTTCCAATCTGTTCTTTGGTAAGTCCTTCAGTATGGTTATTAGGAATGTCATCATAGTTGATAAAATCAGGCAAAGTTTCCCAAGAATCACTATCTTCAGATCCTTCTTCGTTAGCAAATTGTGTTTCTTGTCTGGTCCCAAAGAGTGAGTTAGAGGATAAAACTGGTTCATTACTGCATTCATTACTTTGGAATGCAGCTGGTAAATTTGTATTGCTGAAAATGCTGCTTTCTTCTATCATGCGTGTAGGCAAAAACTGTTGACTTGGTCTTGACAAGGAAACCAATGGGCAAGTTGTACTAGAATTACTGTCACCAGAATGAACTCTTCTACTATTTTCACTTGAAAATGAGTCACAAGCTTCTAAATTATTATCAATGCAATTACCACGTTCTCCTTCAAAAATTTCTGTCATGATTTGCCCTGATGTTCCATAGGGAGCTGTAGTTACTGTAGAATCTAAACCAGTATTTGAAGTTTGAGCAACAGAAAATATTTTGGAATTCTGCATATCTGTCTGACCAGAATGTGAAGAAATATTTGTGTGTTCTTTTTCAGTTGATGTTACAGATGTAGACTGACCACCATGAGCAGTGTTCTCTATTTGTTCTCTTGTTGAAGATGACAAAGAACTTTTTGGTGTCCTAATTATTTCAAACTCACTGCACAATGGAAAACGTGACTGAAGTTGACACAACAGACAAGGCTCATCAAATTCAAGATCGGAAGAAGATTCATCTGATTCACTATAATGAGCTCCCAATAAAGCTGCAAGCTGAGTAGGTTGAGGTAGCCTACTTTTAGTCATGTCTCCAACTATCACAGCATCTGGACTCTCACTTTTGGTACATTCTCTATCTCGATTCAATATGCTGTCCATTAAAATTTCAGTTATACCTTCTCCTGGTGTTAAAGTAGACTTAGGTTGTTGATGGTCTCTTTGCTTCTGGCTGTTTCTACTCGTGTCGTGACATCCAAGTCCTGGAAGTAATGCATGGTCATTTTGTGGATTTAAGTTCTTATTATTAAAAGTAGATCTCATCCTTCCACTGATATTGTTTGTGTTACTCTTATATTCTGTTTTCCAAAACCCACACTCCACTATCTCCCTTTGTGTCCTTTTTTCAGATGGTTGAAAGAAGGTATATTGACCTCTTTCAGATTCACCACTAAGAAAAACATCTGAAGTCTTTGCTCCACCTGTAAATACAAAGTGAAAGTTAGTCAGAAAGGAGTTGTCAAAATTAGAACAAATGCTGTTTTGACACTGTTCCAAAAAGAAAAGAAGCACCCAAAGATTCGCATATTTAAATCTGAATTTAATTCATATTTCAAAGAGAATCAGTACTTTTGTAAAGTATAAAAATCTGAACTTACAAGTAAAGGTAAGAGAATGCCAAACTACTGTTGAAATAGCTTATTCTAGATGAATTTATGTAAATTTAAAGTGAGTCAGAGGGCACTGCTGTTCAATGTTTCAGAATCATATATATCACCATGGAGAGGAATCTAATAAAGATACGAATACAACCAAACTAATAATAGTTATAAAAATTCAAAAAAAGATTTAAAACAATTTTTCTTATGTTATGCACATGTGCATATGCCTGTTTGAGCATATACCATATGTTTGCAGATGCCTCATGTAGTTACCAGTAATCAGATCTCCTGGATCTAGATTCACAGGCAGTTGTGAGATAACCAAAATTTTGGAAAAAATTGAACACAGTTCCTTTGGAAGAATACAAGTTGAAATTTACTGCTGAGCCATCTTCACAGTCTCAAAGAAAAGTTCTACTCAAGATACAACACTAATATTGACGTTAAGATTTATTCATATTTTATTACTTATTATTGTGTAACTTCATTTCTAGGCTCATGGATTGCATGCTTTCATTGGAAATGTAAGAAGCCATCTTAAGAAAATAAAACATTATAGTTTGTATTTTTTACATAGTAATATTAATTTGCACCCAGAGAGAAAAACACCAGTTCTTAGTATCAAGTATGTTTTTTAAGTGAAGCACCAACCGTAGTGACGGTCGTCTGCATGAATTGGGAGACATTCTTTTTTGAAAAGATGATTGGCACCATTCTTGGCCTTGTCATACTGTGTAGAATTAACATAAACACATATATTACCTGTATACTACTCATTATCACAACCAAAACTGCTTTGCAGATACTAGCAGATGACTATGGTGTGGAGAACAGAATTATGCAAAACTTAATTTGTTGATGTAGATTTTCTTTTTTATCACTTCTCAAAAGAAGAAAGACAATGGACCAACAAACATATGAAAAATGGTGAATATCATTTGCCATTAGGTACTTAAGTGCATATCAAAATTATAATTAGATGGATGCTCTCTTACTACCGTGCAATATTTTACAACCACTGTTGCTATTATTAATTAAAAGAGCATACATTTTATAATTTATAATGGAGAAGAAACAAAATAATAGAGCCTCACTCTAACACAACCTTTATTGTTTATGGTGTTTTGATAACATTCTTGTTGGAAAAGTCTAAAAAAAGCTCTATAGTTTGCACCTCAGATCTTGTATGTTGAGAAAATGTGCTACTAATTTCTAGAAACTATCACAGCCTCATTTACTGTAAGATACTCAAAACACTCAGACAATGTGTTATACAGAAATTTCCAATGTACTGAATTCAGAGAATTCAATGGTTACTGACATCTATTCCAATCGTTGACTTGTGGAAGTCTGGGGTTCCTCCTCGTTCTTTTCTGAGGTCTATTATATACCCTCACTATTTCAGGTTCATCTTCTTTTGATTCACCTGCTTGTGCCAAAATTGATTCAGACTGTGGATATTCCCTTTGCCTCTGGTTATATTCCATAAGTTCTCCTGCAAAATTTGCAAACAATAGTGTTTCATGCAGTTGAGTTTGTATCATACAGGTTAACACTTAACTTGCTACATATACTGGGAGGGTTTGAATTTCTGTGAAGTTTGGATTGGTGTGCTTTTAGTTCACTTTAAGATGTATTTTAATAATATAAGGAAAGAGATTAGCCGGACTCTTAAAAAATACCATTAGGCACATACTACAAATGATTGCCCATTCCTGTGACTAACAAATAGGACAAGACTAGTAAGGAACTCCAAAATGGAGAGCCAGCATATAACAGTGCTTTGAAGTATTGCTTCAAACATAGTGATAAAAAGGGACAAAGCAGATGGTAGAACACACCCAGTCAAGAACTGGTACAGTTTCCAGTGAACAAGTGCTGAATAATGAGTGAGTAGCTATCCAGTAATGCCAGTGATTGCTGAAAAACATGGCTGTTAGTTGCCAAGAAGAAAAATGAACAGTTCATTCCTACACACTCATTTCCTTTTGGGGCTACTTTTAATGTGAAGTCAGTACAACTAAGAGGTTAGGAGATTGAGCTCAAGATGAGTAGTGAGTCTCAAAAATGTGTACAGTATACTTAAGTGCGAGGAAAATTGCAGATGAAAGGTAGAGTAGAGTCCCTGTGGTATATGTACTAGCATAGAGATTGGGGAAGAACAAAATTAAAAAATAACAGAAATAATACAGACTTTAAAAACACATTTAACCCTGCATACATAACAATAGAGATTGGTAGTGCAATGAAATAGCAAATTTGTCACTCTAAATACTTGCCCAGAAAATCTTTGTTTTTAGTATTTTATAGGAATAGATTCAAGAAGCCATTTTCAATATGGTTGCTTATACAAGATGCATAATAACTTCAACAGTACACATGGCAATGGGATAGAGTAAGCCTTTAAGGTTCCATCCCTAGAATGAAGAGCTAGAGACAGTGAATGGATGTTGAGAGTGTGGATAGTTAGGTTCTTACAGGCATGGGAACCCCCTCATAGGTCATCCAATCCACAATCCAAAGTAGCCAGCCATATACACTTGAACATATGAGCAAAAAATATATATTTTTTCACATTTTTATTTTTTATTATTTTATGTAAATTAGAAACAAGATTGTTTTATATGTCAATCACATTTCCCTCTCTATCCCCCCTCCCCTGGCCCCCACTAACTCCCTATTCCATCCTCTTTCTGTTCCCCAGGGAGGGTGAGGCTTTCCATTGTGGATCTTCAAAGTCTGTCATAAAATTAATTTATATAATATACTGCAGAAATCATTGTCCTTTTCCACTTTCATTATGGAGGAGAAAGAAAATGAAAGTGAAGTGGATTACAACAATTGACAAGCATATCAGAATGTAAGTATACAAAGAATATAAAATATAAAGATGTATTTTATAAGATGAAATGAATCCTTTCTCCCCAATTCACTTTTGGTCATGGTGTTGCAGAGGAGCAATAACCTAATGAAGACAGGCAGCCATCAGAATTTTTTTCACTTTTAATGACTAATTAAGCCTTAAGAAAGAAAAGAGATACACTTTGAATGCTAAATCTCATTAGCAATTGAACAAATAGTAGTACCGATGAAATGCTCACAGAAGACATATTTGTGGTAATTTTCCATATGTTTGTTAAATTTTGATGATTGTGAGTTGACATAAAATGCCTGTAATACCAATTCAACACATTGGACCTAACATAGTATTTAACAGGGTATGTTCAAGAATCTAAAGAATTCTTGTATTTTCGGTTGGATTCATACAATACCACTTTCATGATGAAAATTGTTTTAATCACCCTTGGCAAGACAGTAATAATCCAATATCTTACACTTTGAGAGAAATGTAGCTTCTATGGTTGGAACCATTTCAGAATAAGCAATACTGAATTTATGCCAAAATAATTCCACTGGGGATGTTTCCTTAGCATTTGTGAAACTAGGTTATATAACATGTTTTTACATTGTTTAAGATGTACATCTGACTCTTAAAAAGTGAACATATATGCAAAAATTATGACTATTATTAAACAGCATAGAGTATTATCAAAATTATATGGATATATATAAAATTCCATTGAAAATGGCTGTCAAAAGTTAATGAACACTCTTTCTTGTAACACATTCTACACAACAGTCATTCTTTGTTGGAGAAATTTAAAAAAAATAACATTTTACTCTGTGAATTCAGTGCTGACTTGCATCAGGTCCAAAGAAAACATTAATTCCACAAACTCTAAAAGGTAGTCAAAATATCTGGAAATGAACCCAACCTGAACTATAGTGGGATTTCTGGCCGGTTGATAAAAGCCAGCATACCTAAAGAATTTGTGAACACAGTTCCCTGGCTACCAAAAGCAGTAGTTTCCATTACCTCTAGCAGAAGGTTCGTATCACTCTTAATTCAGTATATCAAGGTGTGAGTTAGTCCCCACATTAGTATTCTGGCCATTCACTCCCCAGCAAATGATCCTAATTGTAATCTGGCTATTCTCACTCTTCTGCTCTCCTGTTCCTGCTATTCTCACTTTGCTTTCTCTATTTTCTATCATTTACTATTCCTCCATCTCTCACAGAGAGCCGTGCCTGTGTCCAGTATGCTGGCAATGTTTTCCACGTTTCTAAAGTCTCTGATTGCTCTGTCTCTAATATAAATAAAACCTTTCCATACAATGGAGCAATCATGTTTTCAGTTTATACAACTTACTTTCCATCCATCGTCTTTCTCTCCAATTATCTAGACTTCTCTGTCTTCTTCTTGTCTGAATTCTGGTGGATGTAACTTCCATCAGTGTGTCAGTTGCATTTCCTTCTGATATATTTGACCTTCTAAACATAGACTTAGATCCAGAATTTTCCACTTGCCTCTGGTTCTTCTTCATATTTTGTTCTCCAAGAAGTCTTGCAAAAAATAAATGGTCATGTGTTAGAGCTGGGTTCTCATAATTATCATTAACACTCTCTCTTTCCATGAAATTATAACCTTGTGACTTATTCAGAGATGTTTCTTCCCAAGAACAGAGTTCTCTTTGTTCTTCTTCTGCCATAACTTCATGTTGAATGAAAGGAGTCGGCTGGTAACTATCAATATCATAAGGAAACATATCATGCAAATGATCTTCTTTACCTGATACAACAAAATGGGAAGAAGTAAGAAGTGATTACAAATGAGACCCATCACAGCAGTATTTATTCCTGGCATACAGAAGGACTCTGGGAACCCATTCCACGTGGAAGGATGCTCTCTTAGCCTGGACACATGGAGAAGAACCTGGGCCCTTCCGAGGATGATGTGACAGACTCTGAAATTCCCTCATGGAGGCTCTTGCCCTCCCTGGGGAGCAGAGGGGGGATGGAGTGGGGGTGAGGAGTTGGGAGGATTGGGGGATGGGGGAGGAGGGGAGGAAGAGGGAACTGAAATTTACATGCGTAAAAAGTTAAATAAAAGTATATATATATGATAAAATTAAAAAATAAAACCCATCATAAAACATTTCTCAAAATCTTTGTTTTATGAACTAGGTCTTCTGTATGTGTTTTATGCCTGTTAGCTTGGTAATTTTGTGAGAATCCTAACAGTGGGAACAAGTTCATCGCTGACTTTTTTGCCTATGCATGTGCCTCTTTCACTCCTACTGGATTCCTTGTCAAGCTTCAATAGGAGGGCTTTTGAATTGTTTTATTGTGTTTTCTTTTGTTGTGCTTGGTTGTTGTCTCTTGGAGGAATGCTCCTTTCTTAATGAGCAAAGTGGATCTGGAGGAGAGGGGAGGAGGGATGGATCTAGGTAGAATCAAGGGAGGTGAAATTGGCTCTGATGTATTGATGAGAGAAGAATCCATTTCCAGTAAAAATAAAGCACATGAAGAGGAGCCTGAAGAGTTAGATATTTCATGAACATTTAATATTTTCAAAATCAGTACAGTTGGCAATGGCACAATCTAGATTTAAAAGTAAGAAAAAGATAATTCAGATTCTTGTTGGAAAGCTTAACATTTTCTTAGATAAATTTAGGAACATCTTAGAGAAAAGCAGAAAACGTCTTTTTAAATAACCTCCTTAGGAATTATCATTAGTCAGTTTCTTTTAGTCCTTGGTAAAGATACTGAAATGATCAAACAAATATATAGCAGTAGATCCAATAATAGTATTTTCGTTCAAATATCAATTTTATCTGATGTTCATTAACTTATGATTTATTTCTAGGGTCTTGAGTGATATACCTTTGAGAATGCACGGGATTGTTTGAAGTATAAGTCTACTGAAACTTGTAAATAAAAAAATGGGTTTAAAATAACATAAATAACTCATATAGTTGCCAGGAATTTGAGTTGGCCTGAAATGTAGAACCAGATAAAATTAGCACGGTAATCCATTGTACTGCATATAATATCCCAATAAAAAACTAAAGTATTACAGGAGAATAGTGTAGGTGAGTGCACAGTGAGGAAACCAATGAAGTGATCACTGGGGAGAAGGCAGATGAAGGAGAGAACAATCAAAGTTATTGGGAATGCCAACTGGTGAACTCCAGGCCTGTCTCTTTGTAGCAGAGAAAATAGCAAAAATGGTGGGACAGTCCTGGAAGTTATAAGTTATTGCGGAGGAAGGAGGGCTGCCTACCTGTAACAGCCTGGGAACTAACATAGTGGAAGAGTAATGGGGGAGGTGAGAAATGCCAGAAGGCTACTTTAGCTGCTTTGCTATTCATAACAGGTATATGTTACCATGAACCAGAGGAGCCTGAAAGTTAATTTTTGGCTTTGATATGTAACCACATGTATATGCCAAGGGAAGTGCCACTTTCTTGTGACAGAAACATATTTTACTGGCTCCTGAAGAATGCAAACTGGAGGCTTTATCTTTTCATCAGCAATCATTTTAGCAGTCTCAGAGGCAAGACTGCCATTTTGGGATTGCCATAGTCTTTTGAGTAATTGGGATTCCCTTTTGACCTGACAGCTAGTAGACTTTTCATTGCATGCATATAATAGCATGTTCAAGGACCAAAGTATTTTACTCAAACTTTGTTACATTGTAGAATTTCTTATTTCCCATTGGAAGAGAAACAGTTGTCTTGAGGCTAGAGCAAGGTTTCTCAACATAATCAATATTGATTTGGGGGATCAGGTGGCTTTATTTGGAAGTTGCCTTGAATGTCAAATGGTATTTGGTGGAACTCCTAGAGTTTCATCACTGGGATATTAATTTAGGCCTGGGACATTTATTACTGTAATCCCATCCTCAACTCACAATCATTTAAGAATTGTTAGTATATGCCTACTATAGAAAAAATACTGTTCTCCACTGAGACTTTTAATTAAGACTATGCAACATTTGTGGGGTTTTTTTTGGTTTTTCGCGACAAGGCTTCTCTGAGGCTTTGGAGGCTGTCCTGGACCTCACTCTGTAGACCAGGCTGGCCTCGAACTCACAGAGATCCGCCTGCCTCGGCCTCCCGAGGGCTGGGATTAAAGGAGTGCGCCACCAACGCCCGGCTCGCAACATTTGTGTTTTCTTTTGAAGATGCTATGTTTATGAATTCTCAGAAGAAGAAATATACAGTTCAGCTAACATATTAAAAGTAATATGTAATTTTATACATTGGGGAAGTACACATCAAAATTATACAAAAATGCCACTTCATGCTGTGTGTACTGGCTACCACACAAATATACCATTTCCTATGTTCATATCGAATAGTTCTGTCTGAGAAATTTCTACTGAAAAGATATTCTTTCTTATAGAAACTTTAACAAATTTGCTAATGCTAGAGTCTTCATCTAGTAGTTGATAGAAACAGAAACATATACCCACAGCTAAACACTGAGCTATACTCTTCAAATCCAGTTGCAAAAGGGGGAAGTGATGAGCAAAGGGGGCAGACCAGGCTGCAAAAACCCACAAAAACAGTTGACCTGAACAATGGGGAGCTCATGGAACCCAGACTGATAGATGGGAAACCAGGATAGTACTGTTCCAGACCCCTGATTGTATGTGTCAGTTAGGAGGCCTGGGCAATCTATGGGGCCTCTGGCAGTGGATCAGTATTTATCCCTACTATACAAATGGAGTTTGGCAGCCCATTCAACATAGAGGAAATCTCTCCCAGCCTAGACACACAGGGGAGGGCTTAGGCCCTGTTCCAAATGATATGATAGACTTTGAAGATCCCATATGGAAGACCTCACCCTCCCAGGGGAGCAGAAAGGGGATTGTATTAGGGGTTGTTGGGGGCAGAAGAGTAGGGGGGAGAGGGAACTTGGATTGACATGTAAAACAAGCTTGTTTCTAATGTAAATAAAAAAAGAAAGAAAACACCTAAAATTTTTGCTGATTGGAAACTCATTGAATTCTTGGCATCTCATTGTGTTCAGTTCAACCTATATCTCATTCACATTTGTGGTAAGACTTTCAGAGGTCTTATGCCATTCATCATCAAAATTTATAAAAGATTTAAATAAGTAAATCTTGAGGTCACTTAATTTCAATCCATCAATCAACAATGTTGAGGTCTTATTTCTTCTTGTCTGTTGACAACTAGGTTAACTGAAATCCGTGCTTTGGTTTTAGTCCTTGTGATATGTATGTATCCAAAAATTTAGATTCAGAATGTGGATTTTCTATTTGTCTCTGGTTGGATTCGAAAATTATGTCTTGTAATATTCCACAGAAATGGAAAATGCTCATTTCATGGGCATTGATTTCATTTAGTAAACTTAACACTTGCCACACTATGGACATCTCAACTGATTGAATTACTCTAATTTTTTAGATATTATAGAAGTCCAATGCGCTATCCATTGCGTGACAGAGCCTAATTTTTTAGATAATATATACAGAGTTCATGTTTATAGAGTTTTTCTCAATCTGTAAAATCTATATTTTTAAAATTTATTTTAAAAGAGTCAATAAATTTATAAAAATAAAGGGAATCAGTAGAAACCACAAACATTTTTACCATTTTCACGGAATTATATACCATTGTGATAGGTATTCCAAAAAATTCTTACAGCTTTCAATATATTGATTCACATGACCAAATAATTGTACTGCAGTTAATATTTACTGCTAGTGTTTAGCTAAAATACATTATTGTCATTTTCATTAATATATAACGTTCCTTCCTTGTTATGGTCTTAAATATGCAGGATTCTTTTAAGTTATGAATATTTTAGATACTGGCAAAATGAAACAATTTGTGAAGGTTTGAAATAATTTGAATAAATCTTAACACGAAAAGAATTTTGAATTTAGATGAATTCCTTTTTAGTCTCAATGATTAGATTAAACATACATTTAAATTCAGGTAAAGGCATGCAAAACCACCCAACTATTTCAGTAGATTCTTCCTTGGATGTATATGAGTCTGTGTATAAGAACAAAGTTTTAGGCACTGCAGTTCCCATGCAGTTGGGAGCCAACCCACCAAGAGACTACCAGCATCCTAGCCCCTTTCTCTGCCCACGGGACTAGGAAGCCTGGACCTGTTTCCGGGCCACCATCCAGTGAACTGCCCAGAAGCACCTGAGACCTGGGGACTGCACACTGTAGATCCCATCCAGATGGGATCCAGCCTAAATAGAGACTGCCAGTGTCCTTGTCCCTTTTTCTACCCGTGGGACAGGAGATGTAAACATGGGCCTGTTTCCGGCCCTCATTCCAGTAGCCTGTGCAGAACAAGGTACACCCCACTCTGAGATTGCCAAGGCCCCGGTATTAGGAATAGCGCAATCCACAAGAAAAGGAGAGCCACCAGATTATTGGACCTGCTTGCACTCAGCGGAAGGGCATCCTGGTCCCGTACACACAAAGAGAGGAAGAGACTCTGCACCCACTGCAGGAAGGGATGGGAAGGAGACAATATAAAAACATAATGAGCAACAGAAAAACCAACATGAAACCTCCAGAGTCTAGACACCCAACACCAGTAAGACTTGAACATCCCAATGCAGATGAAGCAGAAGAGAATGACTTTAAAAACAACTTCATGAAAATGATAGAGGCAGTCAAAGAGGAGATGAGAAAATCCATTAAAAACGGAAGAAAAAGCAGACTAAAAATTTCAAGAAATGTAGGAAAAGACGAAGCAAAAATTGCAAGAAACAATTCAAACAGTGCAATGGATGAAAGCTTAAAAAGAGAGAATAATGAAAAGCACAGTCTGAGGGAATGCTGGAAATAGACAAGCAGAGAAAATGGTCAGGTACTACAGATGCAAGCATAACCAAAAGAATTCAAGACATGGAAAAGAGAATGTCAGGCATTGAAGATACACTAGGAGAAATAGATTAATTGACCAAAGAAAATCTTAAATGCAACAAATCCCTAACAGTAAATATCCAGGGAATATGGGACACCATGAGAAGATAAAGCCTAAAAATAATAGGTATAGAAGTAGGTGAAGAAACCCACCTCAAAGGGGCAGACAATGTATTTAACACAATCATAGAAGAAAACTATCCTAAGCTAAAGAAAGACATGCCAATGAAAGTATAAGAAGCTTACATAAGCCCAAATATAGTGGGCCACAAAAAGTCCCCTCGCCACATAATAATCAAGACCCAGAACATACAGAAGAAAGAAAGAATATTAAGAGAAGCTAAGGAAAAATATCAAGTAACATATAAAAGCAAACCAATCAGAATTACACCTGACTTCTCCAAGGAAACTCTGAAAGTCAGAAGGTCCTGGATAGATATTCTATCAACACTAAGAGACCATGGACGCTAGGCCAGACTACTATATGCAGCAAAGCTCTCAATCACTATAGATGGAGAAAACAAGATATTCCATGACAAAACAAGATTTAAACAATGCATATCCACTAATCTAGACCTATAGAAAGTTCTGGAAGGAAAACTCCAACCCAAGGAAGTTAACTACAACCAGAAAAACATAGGCAGTAGATAATCCCACTTTACCAACAGCCAAAAGAATAAAGTGGTAAAAAACCACACACTATTCCACCACCGCCGCCAACTACAAAACAAAGAATAATGGACAAGCAATGGTCATTAATATTCCTCAATATTAATGATCTGTACTCTCCCATAAAAAGACACAGGCTAACAGAATGGATTCTAAGACAGAATCCATCCTTCTTCTACATAAAAAGATACACCTCAGCTTCAAAGACAGATGTGACCTCAGAGTTAAGGGTTGGGAAAGATTTTCCAATCAAATGGACCCAAGAGTGAAGTGGGGGTAACAATCCTAATAACTAACAAATTAGACATTAAACTATAATCAGTCAAAAGAGATGAAAGAGATCATTTCATATTCATCACAGGAGAAATCCACCAAGATGAAGTCTCAATTCTGAACATGTATGCCCAAATAAAAGGCATCCACATTTGTAAGAGAAACATTACTAAAACTTAAATCACACATAAAACAGCACACACTTTTAATGCAAGAATTCAAAATCACACTCTCACCACTAGACAGGACTACTAGACAGAAACTTAAAAAAGAAACAAAGGACCCAATAGAAGCCATGAGCCAATTGGGTTTAACAGATGTCTGTAGAACATTCCGTCTAAACACAAAAGAATATACCTTCTTATCAGCACCATATGGAACCTTCTCATAAATCGACCACGTACTTCGCAACACAGCAAACCTCAACAGTTACAAAAAAGTTGGAATAACTCCATGTATCTTATCAGACCACCATGTTTTAAAGTTAGAATTCAACAACAACTCAAATTGCAGAAAACCTAGAAGCACATGGAAAGTGAATAATGCGCAATTGCACCATTCCTGGGTACAGGAAGAAATAAAAAAAAATTAAAAACTTCCTAGAATTCAAAGAGAATGAAGACTCAACATACACAAACTATGGGACACTTTGAAAGCAGTGCTAAGAGGAAAGTTCATAGCACTAAGTGCCCACATTGAGAAACTGGAGAAAAGTCACACTAGAGAATTAACAACACAACTGAAATCTCTAGAACAGGGATGGTTCAATACACGAAAATCCATCAATGTAACCCACCATATAAACAAGTTTAGAAACAAAAATCACTTGATCATCTCACTAGATGCTGAAAAAGCCTTTGACAAAACACAAGACCCCTTCATGATAAAAGTCTCAGAGAGATCAGGGATGACAGAAACATGCCTAAACATAATAAAAGCTATATATAGCAAAACAACAGCCAACTTCAAACTAAATGAAGAGAAAATCAACGTGATTCCTCTAAAATCAGGAACAATACAAGGCTGTCCCCTTTCTCCATTCCTCTTCAATATTGTACTTGATGTTCTAGCTAGAGCAATAAGACAACAAAAGGAGATCAAGGGGATACAAATTGGAAAGGAAGAGGTCAAACTTTCACTATTTGCAGATGATATGCTAGTTTACATAAGTGAGCAGAAAATCTTTCCCGGGGAACTCTTGCGAATGCTAAACACCTTCATCAAACTGGCAGGATACAAGATCAACTCAAAAGAAAAAGTAGCCATACTATATATAGACAATAAAAGGGCTGAGAAAGAAATCAAGGAAACATCACATCACCATTTATAATTGCCAGAAACAACATTAAATAATGTGGGGTAATGCTAACCAAACAACTGAAACACCTGTATAGCAAGAACTTTGAGTATTTAAAGAAAAAAATTAAAGAACACACCAGAAAATGGAAAGGTCTCCCAAGCTCTTGGATAAGAAGGATCAACGAAATTAAAATGGCAATCTTGCAAAAAGCAAGCTACACATTCAATGCAATCCCCATCAAAACCCCAGCACAATTCTTCACAGACCTAGAAAGAACAATAATCATTTTGTATGGAAGAACAAAAGACCCAGGATAGCTAAAACAACCCTGTTCAACAAGGCAACGTCCGGAGGCACCACCATGCCTGACCTCAAGCTCTATTATAGAGCTATAGTCCTGAAAACAGCTTGGTATTGAAGCAAAAATAGACAGGTAGACCATTGGAATTTAAATGAACACCCTGATATTATCCCACACACCTTTGGACTCCTGATTTTTGACAAAGAAGCTAAAATTATACAATGGAAAAAAGAAAGCATCTTCAACAAATTGATGCTGATATAACTGGAGGCTTGCATGTAGAAGAATGCAGACAGATCCATGCCTATTGTCATGCCCAATACTTAAGGCCGAAAAGATCAAAGCCCTCAACATCAATCCAGCCACACTGAGCCTCTTAGAAGAGAAAGTGGGAAGTATCCTTGAATGAATTGGTACAGGAGACTGCTTCCTGAACATAACACCAGTAGCACGACACTGAGATAAATGGTACCTCCTGAAACTGACAAGCTTCTGTAAGGCAAAGGACACAATCAACAAGACAAAAGGCAGCCCACAGAATGGGAAAAGATATTCACTAAGGCCACATGTGACAGAGGGCTGATCTCCAAAATTTACAAAGAACTCAAGAAGCAAGTCTCCAAACACCAAAGGATTCAATTAAAAAGTGTGGTACAGAACTACATAGAGAATTCTCAATAGAGGAGTCTAAAATGGCTGACAGACACCTAAGAAAGTGCTCAACATACTTAGCCATCCAGGAAATGCGAATCAAAACAACTCTGAGATACTATCTCACTCCTGTCAGAATGGCTAAATTCAAAAACACCAATGACAGTTTATGCTGGAGACATTGCGGAGAAATGGGAACACTCCTCCACTGCTGTGGGGAGTGGAAGCTCATACAGCCACTTTGGAAATCAGTATGGAGATTCCTGAGGAAAATGGGAATCAATCTACCACAAGATCTATTACTCTTAGGCATTTACCCAAAAGATGCACATTCATACAACAAGGACATCTGCTCCATTATATTCATAGTAGCATTACTTGCAATAGCCAGAACCTGGAAGTAACCTACATACACTCAGCTGAACAATTGATAGAGAAAATGTGGTACATTTGCAAAGTGGAGAACTACTCATTGTAAAAAGCAATGGAATCTTGAAATTTGCAGGCAAATGGATAGCACTAGAAGAAACCATCCTGAGTGTGGTAACCCATACACAAAAAGACAAACATGGTATGTACTTACTCATGTATGGGTTTTAGACATGGACTCGAGGATTGCCAGCCTACAATCCCACCGTTAGACAACCTGGGAAACAGGGAACACCCTATGAGAGATATGCATGGCACTCCAGAGAAGGGGCATGGGACAGCATCTCCTGACCAGTTTGGTAGGATGTGGTGAGGGTATAGGTAGCTGGGAAAATAGAGGGGAGAAGAGGAGGGGAGAGAAGGACACGGGGGAGCAGGAAGGTTGAGTTGGTGGAAGAATACAGGAGAGCAGGATGGGAGAAGCCATAATAGAGGAAGTCATTATAGGTTTGAGGAGTGCTCTGACACTAGTGAGATTTCCAGTGATCTATAATGATGACACCAAATGACAAACTAAGCAATAGTGGAGAGGCTAACTTAAATGCTCCTCCCAGATAAAGAGATTGGGGACTACCTTATATGCCATCCTACGGTCTTCATCCAGTAGCTGATGGAAGCAGAGGCAGACACCTACAGCTTAACACTAAACTGAACTCCTGGAACCCAGTGGCAGAGAGGGAGGAGTGATGAGCAAAGGGATCAAGACTGTGTTGGGGAAACCCACAGAAACAGCTGACCTGAACAATGAGGAGCTCCTGAACCACAACCTGATGGCTGAGAGGCCAGCATGGGACTGATGCAGACCCCATACATTTGGGTGTCAGTGAGGAGGCCTCGTCAATCTATGGACCCGTGTGTAGTAGATCAGTATATATCTCTGGTGTACAAATGGACTTTGGGATTCCATTCCATATGGAGGGATGTTCTCTCATCCTGGACACATGGCGGAGGTCTTTAGGCCCTGCCCTGGATGATACAACACACTTTGTATACCCCCCCATGGAGGGCCTTACCCTCCCTGTGGAGTGTAGTGGGAATTAGGTAGGATCTTGTGGGGATTGTTGAGTGGAGGAGGAGAGGGTGAGGGAGGTGGGATTGGCATGTGAGGCATGCTTGTTTCTAATTTAATTTAAATTTAAAAAAGGTAAAAAAGAACAAAATTTTAGCCTTTCAGTAACACTTATTGGAAAAGAAACAGTAGTATTATGTGTTTAGAGAAGTTTAATTTTCAAAACTGAAACTTTTGCGTTTTGGGTCAGATAATTATTTCTGTGAAACATTCTGTGAATTTTAGGTTTGACCATACTGTTATCATCATCACACTAGACCCTACTAGATGTAAGTAACTTCTATTCTTTTTCCCTTGGTTGTGATTATTCACAAATGTCTCCAACACATTGAGAACTAATCTACAAGAAGATATCCAGCTGTTTTCAGTTCAGATCCACATCAGTATATAGTTTTTCACTATTACTTTGAGCTATTAAAAATGGTTCATGCCTGATGTCTCAAAAAGAAAGCCTACAAGAATAACAGAGATATGTTTTAAAAGGTAGTGAATGCCATTACTTAATAGGGAATATACAAAAATGCAGAATGAATGGTGTTCAATAATAATAATGATAATAATAATGATCCACAGAATCACTTTTGTTGGTTGTGTGCACAGAAAATTTTCCTGAAGAGTCCCTTTGCAGAGAAACTGCAAAATAAATCAGTTGTTGAGTTTACTATGAAAGTTTGCATCATCTTCATGGCTTTATACATACATTCATTCATTCTAATTATTGACCTGATAGGCAGTTTCTCTTGCTAAGATTTTTTTAGGGCCTTTTGAGACAGGGTTTCTCTGTGGCGTTGGATATTCTCCTGGTACTAGCTCTTGTAGACTAGGCTGGTCTCAAACTCACAGAGATCTGCCTGCTTCTGCCTCCCAAGTGCTGGGATTAAAGTCGTTTGCCACCACTGCTTGGCTTCTTGCTAAGATATTTGAGTTGGTAGAAAAAGTAATCTATTTAGTTGTCTTTGGTATAATAGTAGCAATAAAAACAATAATGCATTTTTCGCATTTGGAGAGAGTAAGATGTAGTGAATAAGAGCAGAATTTCTCAGTATCAGTATTCTTGATTTTGGGGTCTACATAACTATATTGGAGAGAATTGTGAAGTATTTGTCAATATTCCTAGTGTCTAGTTTGCAGGTGATTGTAACATCAACACTCTTACTTAGAGTTCTCCAAATTCACAATTATTCCATTACTAGCACATTTCTCCCCCATTCTGGATCTACTTGTTACCATTCCTAGCACATTTCTCCCCATTTTGGATCTACTTGTTTAGAGTGTGCAACATGTCAGCTTACTATCGAGTATGTTGAACTCTTGTGTTTTTAACATAATATATAATGCCAGTGAGATTAGTGAAAACAGCATTTTTTAGCCACAATGCAACACATCTCGATATATACTGAGATGGCACCTCATCCCATTTATGATATAAATATACTCAACTGCTGAAACTCACACAGGCTATGCAGGTAGTGCCTGGAGATTATTCTACTGAAAAGGTATTTGTTGTAGAAGGAAGCTACAAAATATTGAACTCTGGAATTTTTACCTAATTTGTTATTCCAGTGCTGCTGAATTCTACAAAATACCTGATGCATTTTCTTCAAGAGTCTCAAAAAATAGATATTGTAAAAGAAGACCAGCATAATGCTCCATTCAGTAAATTTAGAGGTGACTTACTTTCAACACATGGTTCTGGTTTTGGAGTATCTGGGTTACTAATTCTCCTGTGACTTGCAGTCCGTTTTTTATATCTACTTTCTTTTGATACATACGACCTTACAAATATTACTTCAGAATCTGAATCTTCTTTTTCCCTCTGCTTGTTTTCCGCATTTTGTCCTGAAAGAAATATTGTGAAGGAATAGTATTGATTTATTAATATGGGTTCTAATTCTTAAAATTATCTTATTTTAAGAGATAACAATTCTTTGAACTATTCAGTTTGTAACTAAAACATAAAAATTTCTATTTCTCATCTAACATATATTCATATTGCTACAAAAGATTAGGCAGAATCTTAACAAAATTACTAGTAAGTATGTCACACATGATCATTGATCTCCTGGGCCAGTTAACAAAAAAAGAATAAACCCAAAAGGAATCCCAAAAACCTGACCCATCATAAAGTAGTATGCACAAACTTTGTT
>NW_024429188.1:27232311-27294631 GCF_017639785.1 Mesocricetus auratus | reverse complement strand
TCACTCCTATCTCTCACTCTCAGAAAAATTTCAGCCTTCCTGGCTAACATAGATTTTGTAACATCAATGCTCTTCCAGGTTGGAGGCCCTAATAACATAAGAATCTGCTTTGTATTTATAGGATGTCTTGCAGCATTTCTGGACTCTGGGGTGAACAAGTGCATAACCACTCTTACCCTTTATTTTGGCATTACACAAACTACATGACATTTGCTTACGTTGGGAACAGAGCCTTTTTAGCTTCAGGACTTGTGGGACCTGTAGAGGTCTTGCCTGCTGGCATGCAGAAATAAAAGGTCTAGAGGTTGACCCACTCACTGGTTCTGCCTCACTAGCTGCTCCTCTGCTGGGCTACCAGATGGGATTCCTGCTCCCTGTCTTGTGGGTGCCTCCTAGCCAAGTAGCAGGCTTAAAGCTGTGATGAAACTGACAGCCTGTGATGTAAGGTGCTTTGCCCGGCACTGCAGCCAGACTTCCCTCTACCAAAGAACCTCTCTGCTCATTCAGATTCAAGGATTTGCTTACAATTATTGATCGTTAAGGTAATAAAATATGCACCAAATATACTGACAGTCAGAGGACACTTTGTGCCTACCAGAGTGCTACCTCTAACCCTCATATACACTTTTGAGAAGTTTGATGTTAAGATAAAAGCAAGGATACCACATGTACTGTAAATATGATGGTTTTTTGTTCACAGGAAAAAGAAGTACGTGTGGCTTTTATGCATTTAAACTATAATATTACATTTCTTATCTTTCATTAAAAAATGGTATATTAATATTAATTTTAAAAGGGAGAGAATTTGATAAAGATTTCTGGATAAACTAAAATCAAAATAAAACTTTGAATCCAGTACCACATCCCAAGTATACACGGACTGGACTCAATAAACAATGCTTGAGGTGCACTCCCTGAACTCAGGAAAGGTCTAGGCCTATCCTTTCTCTGAAACTGGCAGACTACTTGGACACCCCCACATAGAGCCTCATCCTCCCTAGTTGATGAGAGATAACGGGGAGGTTGCAGGGAAAAGCACCAGGAGGAGGGAGGGAGAGGGAGAGGACCTGGGACAACTTTTGAAGCAACGTTGTTTCTTGTCTAAATTTAAACTGGAAGAAATAAAAAAAAAGGTATTATAAATTTTTCTATGATTTAGAACTGAGGTGAAGAATAAAGTTATTGATGTTGCAGATATGATATTGTTCAGACTTATGTTGCTGATCAGTCTGATGAAAGAAGACCAAGCATGATAAAACTGTGTGATGGGAGACGGAGTCGTTGAAATTGCAAATTCAGATAAGTTTAAGAAAGAAAAAGTTGTAAATGAATTAGAGAAGATATAAACTGTTTTATTGGAAGCTGTCATCTGCAAATCTACTAAATTAAATAACAATTAGTATTATGGTATAAAATTTTAAAGCATACTGAGTTAATTATATTTATCAGTTCTCTTTATTTATTACAAAAAATAAAATTACTACATGTTGTTAAAAAGTTCTTTACCATGTTTAATAGTATGAACTTACATTTTGTTGCTAACATAGAGCTGAAACAAAAATAGTATGGATATTTTCTGTCTAATGCTGACAAGCGTCAGATGCATTATAGACCTTTTTATCAAAATTTATCTCTGAGCTCTGGTCATTCGTACCTTGGATTATCAGATGTTGGATGTCTTTTTACGATGTAGGCGGCATTAAAACTGTTTTCTAATTAAATCTAGTAAGAGATTCATGAACTGATTGAAACTGACAACACTGGAAATTGATGACATAAACTTAACAGTCACCAGAAGTTGATGGTTTTAAAGAGACGCAACTTAGATTGTTTTATGGAATTTGATATTGCATAAACGATGATAAAAATTTTTAATTGTTTTTGAAAACAGATCTTAAAATGTTTAGATTTATAAAGATTTATGAATACTTGCTACGCGCCTGTATTGTTAGTATTGGGCCTTCTTGATATCAGACTTCAAAATTTGAGATCCCAGCCACAGTTCATGCTATCCGGGGCCAGATGTTTAATTCTTCTATGTTCAAATGGACAATGACCTAAGTTTCTTCAAAGGAGCATAAAATAACCCACAGCCACATGAGGCTCTCAAGAAAAACTTTGGGTGTTTCAAACAAACCTTTTTATATTATTTTGTTATGGAAGTAACATATCAGCTATTATTCACATTCATAACAACAGTATGGTAAATTTTGTGCTTGAGGAGTACCACAACATGGGAAATGTCATTAAAGATCAAAGCATTATATTTTTAAAGGTAAACGCGGCAGTAAAGTCCTAACATTATGGAAACTGCTATTCTGTTGCAGAAGTTTAAATACAACACAAAGCAATGGTTTTCTTAATACTACAGAGATCTGCAGAATATGGCATTTAAAATGTTATTACAAAACTGTAAATATCAGACCGAGATTCCAGATCACTACAGCTGTTAAGGTCTCACAAAGAAAATTATTGGGCATCACAGATTGACCATGGGCAAGATGCTTGCTTGTGACACTGCTTGCCGGGCGGAGGACCCCAGCTCAGACTCGAGATGCCGCGAGGCGAGTGGAAAATTGGTTACCAGCTATACCTGACAAAAGATAGGTCAAGTCTTGCTTTCCATGTCTCTCCTCCACACAGAGAGAGAAAAAAATCACATATGGATATAGCGAATTTTCTTCTGCCCCCAATGCTAATGAGACTTGGGTATGGCTATTTAACTATATGGACTTGGTCTGTCATTTTCAAATGGATTCAATTGCATGAAGATTTTATCCTTCTAATCTCTCTACAGTGAGTGTAAATGGATTGAACAAGCTGCTTGCACTGTCTGAGATTCTTGATCTCGAACTGACCAAGATTGAAGCAAAAAGAATCTGAAATGTGAAAGCTATCAGTGATTAGGCCGCAAAAATAGTCTAAAATACTGAGCTCAAAGCTTAATACTTAATTTTAGTTCTGATAAGCTGGTACATTGAGGCTACTCATACAATCACAGGCTCAACATTTTAAGATTTATTTCGTTTGTCATCTAAGTAAAAACTTCAGATTTTCATGGTCTTAAAAAGTACACTCTATCATCTATACCTAGATCTCTCTGGACAGAAAGAAAAATGTAAACTTTACAAACGAAATCTGAAATTTTTTATAGTAAGGTCTGAGTTTATATGATATATTTACTGCCATTTTTCCAGATACACAACACCTTTTCTACCAAGAGTGGTTTCAGTACCAAGATTTTTAATAAAGCATTATGTCTGAGCCTTTTATGTCCTCTTATATAAGTATAGATCTCTTAGCTTCAGAGGATCCAAATTTATAAAGCTTATGGATCCATTTCTCTTGTGATCAAAAAGGACTCCAGATAAGCACAGCTTTTCTTATCCCCTTGATCTGTTCCTGGGGATGGGATTTTCTCCTGATCTTGGGACTCTCTTTCATTCATCAGTCACCTAAAACTTCCTACGGGCTAGGTTCCTTTAAGTATGTAAGTTTTAATGTCTATAATACTACAGTTTAAACAAGGCTCAACAGTTCTGGCTACAACAGACTAGCATCAGTTGCTGACTAGAGCCTGTTCTATAAGTTCTGCTTTTCAGACTTGCTGTACATGTAGACAAATTGGCTGATGTAGATACAAACACTGTATCTGATAACAAGTCTGCAAAGTAGATGCTATAAGTGAATTCTTTTTATCAGATCCTTTTTCTGCTTTTAGCTAACTTCTTTGTACATTTTCAACCTTCTCATTTATCCACAAGCTATCCCGAAAGTCAATAAGGAAATGCTTTGGAAAAAGTACATCTCTTCCACTTTTACCTGCCAATGTTTGAAGTCAAAACAACTCGCATATAGGACAGGATGATGAATGCAAACTTGTTACCTAAACTTTGAGATTTTAAATTGCTCCATAAGCCCAAAAAATTTTATCTATAAAAATAGGGGAATAAGGGACCAAAAATTAAAACTAGAATTAAAGTTTGAGAAACTTAGTCACTGAAGAGAACATCTAATGACTGGGAATGCCAAGATGGCAACTGGGCTCTGTCTCTCAGTGGGATGTGAAGCACTATGTAACAGAGTCAAAATTCTGTATACTGCTAATTTATACAGTCCCTGAGTTGTAAGGTGATAAGATCCTCGACCCAGGGTATGGCAGTAGACCCTGTTGTCTGCAACTACAGCACAACACTTTTACATATCTTATCTCACTGAAATGTCTTGCTTAAGATATATACCAAACTTCTGCTTCTGTATTGTGTGACCATAGCGTATGGAAACTCTTACTGTTGTGTTCAACATTATGGTCACCTTTCAGATGTCTTAGGGCTGGTTCCGAACCAAGACACTCCTGCCCTGCTGGAACTCTTGACAGATCCAACTTTGGGTGACCAAGGACAGGTGGCTGGGGTGTGGGAGGCTGGGCAAAATTGCCGGGAAATAGCTAGGCATCCAGAGTTGACTGATGGTATGGAGCCAGAGCTGGCATTGAGTGGGAGTTACCTCACCTGTCTGCAGGTGTAGAAGACAGCCTCACATTGCTGTAGCCAGGCTGGCTAAGCCTCAGGAAAGGTGCCTGTGGGACTGGAAGGCATTGGAAGCTGGCTTAGGTGTGTTATCCCAAATCTAGTGGGCTGCTGACCTTTGTTCCTATGGGAAGGTCAAGCTTCAGTAGGTCTAGGCAGGTGGGGGCCCAGATGATCAGCAGGCCTGTGACTGCTGGAGAGGATGGGTTGCCCATCAGTGGCACTGGGCCACCCTAGGGGTCATGCCCCGATGACACCTGCATTGCTGCCCTGTGGACTCCAGGGAGCTTGGAGACTGCAGCAGGACTTGTAGGGGACCAGAGTCCTTGCTGCTGGTAGAGCCCGAGTCCCTGAGTTGACACTCACTGGTTCGCTTGCTCTTGTGCTCCCTCTTGGGCTACCAGATGGATTCCTGCTCCCTGTTGTGGCAGGTGCCACTCTAGCCAAGCAGGCTAGGCTTGCAGCGATCTGGCTGACAGCCTGTGATGCTGGAGCCTTGACACAGTGACCAGACTTACTCACCAGAGGCTGCTCTTGTCATTCAGATTCAAAGTTGGTTTACAATTGACGCCCAGTGGGATTGGAAGATAATAAGGAGTGTGCAAGAACCACTGTGTTAACTACAGAAATCTTACTGCCTCAAGTCCAAGAGAGCAGGGGACCTAAGAGATGTCCCTTGCACCAGAGAAAGGGAGCGAGGGATGGCATCCTGTAATGGTGGATTGGGGCATGGGGAGGGAACAGGGCAGGAGAAACAGACAGAGGCATGAGAGGAGGGAGGAGAGGAGGATGTGCGGGATCAGGAAGGTTGAGTCAGGCGAAGAATGAGAGTTGCCGTAGCATAGAGGGAGTTCTTATGGGATTGAAGAGATCTAGCACTGGTAGAGATTTTCAGAGATTTACTGAGGACAACAGTAACTGGTAATCTAAGCAATAGTGAACAAACTACCTTAGCATTCCATCTCTGGTAATGAGATTCGATGGCTTCTTTATTTGGCATTCTAAGAGACTTCCATTCAGTGGTAGCAGGAGACATGCACAGCTAAGCATTGAACTGAGACTCCTGGGAACCAGATGCAGGGAGGAGGAGGGTGTTGAACAATTGGGTCAGAGACCAGTCTGGTGAAACCCACAGAAACAACTTACCTGCAGACATTGGGGATTCCATGAACCTCAGACTTGTGTCAGAGACCCGGCAAAGCATGAGTCTTATCCACGACACCCCTAGAACTTGGCTGTCAGTGGGGTGGCATTGGAAATCTATGGGGCCTTGGGTTGAGATCGGTATTCATCCCTGTCATACAAAATGGACTTTGGGACCCCTTTTCCATGTCGGGGGATGCTCTGTCATCCCGGACACATGTCAGAAGAGCCTAGGCCTCTGACTTGGATGATATGACAGACTTGAGAGATCCACTCAAGGAGGGCCCGAGTGAAGTTAGGGATTGTGTGGCTGGGTTGCAGATTTTCTGTATTGTTGCTGCGGGAGGAGGGAGAGAGGAAGAGAGCAGAGATTGACATGTGAAGGCAAGGCGCTTGTTTCTCACTGTGGCAGCCAAGGACACTTTGTACCCACCCGTGACTATGCCTATCCTTTGCCTTCAAAGCTGACGCCATGATGTTAAATTATTTGCCAGTGTGTTGACTGGGAAGCTTGTGATTACCAGCTGAAATAAAAGGCAAGGATTCATTGTGTTTCAAAAAATGATGCTTTTGTTTCCACAGTAAAATGATATATATAGGATATTCATTTAAACCTAATGGCTTACATTTACTTGTCATCATTTTAAAAAGTGAAGTGCATATAATTATTCAGTTTTAAAAGTGAGGGGGACTTTGTGTGCAGCATTTGTATATCTAACATAAAAACACAATTAAAGACCCATGCTAAAGGTTTCTTGTCAGGGGACAGGTAGATGAGGTTCCAAGTATGTGGATTCCTGCTGAGGACTGAGTTGGAAAATAAGCTAAAATTAGATGGTGCAAAAATGCCAAGATGGGTGCCTACTTGGTATGATCAGTCAATAAAATGGTGGAGAGTATGAGGAGACAGGTCAAGTGGGGGTGCAATTTCAGATGTCCACAGAATGTAGCAAAGCAGCCCAGAGAGACATCAGGAAAGGAAGACTTCACGTGTTATGAGTACCTGTACTTCTATGGGCAGTCTTCAGAAGAGAACAGGGAGAAAGGATTTGCCAGATCCAGAAAGACTTGTAATGAGATGATAAATTTATAATACTAAGAAACATATAAAAGTTAGCTGACTAAACTCCACTCAAGCAGTAAAATGAACAAGCAGTTGGAGAGTGGAGGGTGGCACTGTACATAAAGGAGTAAACTCAGGACTTAGAGGGAGTTTGCAAAGATAAGAACTTTTACTTCAGCCATGGACCCTGAATGAAAGTCACTGATTAGAGGAAAAGAAAGAAAGAACAAAGAGAGAGATTTATCTAGAATGGAGATATCTTAGGGGATATAGAAAGAGACTAAAAGCAATGTAAGAAGGAGTAGGTCAAAAAAGTTTTAAACATGGTCATGGAGCAGATGTCAGAAACTGTTTGCTGTGTGTTCTCTTATCTGCAAATACTAAATTAAAACAAAATTGGTACTATGGTGGAGTCCAGGCACTTACATCACCCTTGAGATTTGCCCTCTGCCTTCTGCCATTAGCTTGAGGTGGGTGTGGCCTCTGCTCCAGGCCCAATCTCTACCATTGCCCCTACTTGGATCTTATTGGTCCTGCTCCTTGCTTAGAAGTGTACTTCCCTGGCAGGAAGGATGACCCTGAGTCCAGTCACACATCACTCTTGGTTGCTTCTTGAGTGAGGAGAATACCAGGAGAGACCAGAGTTGCAGATGAAGCGAAGAGAAGGACCTTAAAAACTATTTTAGGAAGATGATAGAGACCCTTAAAGAGTGAACAAGAAAATCCCTTAAGAAATAGAAAACAAACAAAAAAATACATGAAATGGAGGAAAAAGACAAACCAAAAATTCAAAGAAATAAACAAATCTTTTAAAGAATCTAAAGAAAGCCAAGAAAAAACAACCAAACAATGAACAAAATAATTCAAAAAGTTCAAAGCTTGAAAACTGAAATAAAAACAATAAAAAAGCACAGAATGAAGGGATGCTGGAAATAGAAAACCTGGGTAAGTGACTAGGATCTACAGATATAAAGTATGTCTCATAGGATACAAGAGATGAAGAGAGTCTCAGGTGTTGAAAACTCACTGAAGGATACACAGTCATCGACCAAAGAAAATCTCAAGTAAGATAAATCTCTTACACAAAATATCCAGGAAATATAGGACACCGCGAAAAGGTCAAACCTGAAAACCGTATGTTCAGCAAGAACGATCCAGGGATACCAGGGGACCAGGTACAGCAGGCCCTGTTTCAGGGCTTGCTTTCCAGTCCTGGGGATTTCCTGGAAACTGCACAGTGTTTCCAATCCCGGTGGGAGCCAAGCACCCAGATTCCAGGTCTTCTCTCCCACCAAGGAAACCTGGAAACTAGCAGATCCAGGAGACCAGGGGACCAGCTGTTCTGGCAGGAACAGGTCACAACAGAGCCCTGCATCCAGGCCTTCGTTCCAGTGCCTGGGGATTGCCTGGGAACGGCACAGAGCTTCCATTCCCGGTGGGAGCCAAGCACCCCAGATTACAGGTCTTCTCTTCCAACAACAAGACCAGGAAACCAGCAGATCCAGCAAAGTGATCAGGGGACCAGGTAGAAGGCTAAGCACCCCAGATTCCTGGTCTTCTTCTCCACCCACAGGACCAGGAAGGAGGACCAGGAATAGAAGAACTACCAGATTATTGCACTTGCTAGCACCCACCAAAAGGGAACTCCTGGTCCCCTAACCACCAGACCAGTAAGGGGCTCTTTCTGCACTCACTAGAAGAAAGAGATGGGAAGAGAAAATACAAAAACAAACTCAGTCAACAGAAAAACAAATACGACACCACCAGATTCTAGAGACTCACACCAGAAGACTCCAACATTCCAATGCAAATGAAGCAGAAGAAAAGGACCTTAAAACCACTTTCATGAAAATGATAGAGGCCAGTAAAGAGGATATAGGAAAATTCCTCAAAGAAATGGGTGAAAAAAACAAACTAAAGAAATTCAAGAAATGGAAGAAAAACAGAACAAAAAATGCAAGATATGGAAAAAAACAAACCAAAAAGGCAGGAAATGGAAGAAAAAACAAAGCAAAAAATACAAGAACTGGAAGAAAAAATCAAACCAAAAGATGCAAGGAAATGGAAGAAAAAGCAAACCAAAAAATGCAAGAAATGGAAGAAAATGCAAACCAAAAAATGCAAGAAATAGAAGACAGAACAAACCAAGAAAATTCATAAAATGCAACAAATGGATGAAAAGATAAACTAAAATTTGCAAGAAACATTGCAAACAGTGCAAAGGTTGAAAACTGAAATAGAGACAATAAAAAACACAAATCTGAAGAAAGGCAGGAAATAGAAAAGCTGGGCAAATGGTCAGGTACTACTGATACAAGCATTACCAACAGAATACAAGAGATGGAAGAGAGAATCTCAGGTGTTGAAGATAAACTAGGAGAAATGGAGTCATCAAGCAAAGAAAATCTTCAAGTCCAACAAATCCTTAACACAAGACATCCAGGAAATATGGGACACCATGAAAAGACCAAACCTAAGAATATTAGGTATAGAAGAAGGTAGAAGAAAACCACCTCAAAGGGGCAGAAAACATATTCAACAAAATCATAGAAGAAAACTTTACCAACCTTAAGAAAGACATGCCAATGAAGTGTACAAGAAGCTTACAGAACACCAAATAGAGTGGATCACAAAAAAGACCCCTTGTCACATAATAATCAAGACCCCAAATATACAGAATAAAGAAGAATATTAAGAGCAGCTAAGGAAAAAGGTCAAGTAACATATAAAGGCAAACCTATCAGAATTACACCTGACTTCTCCATGGAAACTCTGAAAGCCAGAAGGTCCTGGATAGATATTCTACCTACCACTAAGAGACCATGGATGCCAGCCCAGACTACTATACCCGAGCAAAGCTCTCAATCACTATAGATGGAGAAAACAAAGATATTCCATGACAAAACTAGATTCAAGCAATATGTGTCCACTAACCCAGCCCTACAGAAAATTTTGGAAGGAAAACTCCAACCCAAGGAAGCTAACTACAACCAGAAAAACATAGGCATTAGAGAATCCCTCTCTACCAACAGCCAAAAGAACAAAGGGGTGAAATTCCACACATAATTCCACCAACAACAACCATTGCAAATCGAAGAAGGATGAGCAATCAATGGTCATTAATATCCCTCAATATTAATGGCCTTAACTCACCCATAAAAGACACAGACTAGCAGAATGGATTCGAAGACAGAACCCTTCCTTCTGCTGCATACAAGAAACACACCTCACCCTCAAAGACAGACATTACCTGAGAGTTAAAGGTTGGGAAAAATTTTTCAATCAAATGGACCCAAGAAACAAGCAGGGGTAGCAATCCTAATATCTAACAAACTAGACTTTAAAATAAAATCAATCAAAAGAGATGAAGGAGGTCATTACATACTCATCACAGGTGAAACCACCAAGATGAAGTGTCTATCCTGAACATCTATGCCCCAAATACAAAGGCATCCACATTCGTAAAGAAACATTATTAGAACTTAAATCTCATCTAAAGCCCCACACAGTTATAGTGGGAGATTTCAACACACCACTCTCACCACTAGACAGGAATACCAGACAGAAACTCAACAAAGAAGCAAAGGGTCTAATAGAAGTACTGACCCAACTGGGATTAACAGACATCTATAGAACATTTCATCCACATAAAAAAGAATATACCTTCTTCTCAGCACCACATGGAACCTTCTCAAAAATCGACCACATACTTGGCAACATATCAAACCTCAGCAGCTACAAAAAAATTGGAATAACTCCATGCATCTTATCAGACCACCATGCTTTAAAATTAGAATTCAACAACAACACAAATTGCAGAAAACCTACAAACTCATGGAAATTGAATAATGCTCAACTGCACCATCCCTGGGTCAAAGAAGAAATAAAAAAGAAATTAAAGACTTCCTCGAATTCAATGAGAATGAAGACACAACATGCCCAAACCTATGGGACACTTTGAAAGCAGTGCTATGGGGAAGTTCATAGCACTAAGTGCCCACATGAAGAAACTGGAGAACAGTTATACTAGAGAATTAATAGCACAGCTGAAGGCTCTAGAACACAAAGAAGCAAACTCCCCCAGGAGGAGTAGACGCCAGGAAATAATCAAATTGAAGGCTGAAATCAATAAAGTAGAAACTAGGAAAACAATACAAAGAATCAATGCAACGAAGAGTTGGTTCTGTGAGAAAATCAACAAGATAGACAAACCTTTGTCCAAACTTACCAAACAGCAGAGAGTGAACATGCAAATTAACAAAATCAGAAATGAAAAGGTGGACATAACAACGGACTCTGAGGAAATCCAGAGAATCATCAGGTCATACTTTGAAAACCTGTACTCCACAAAATTTGAAAATTTAAAGGAAATGGATGACTTCCTGGATAGACTATCACTTGCCAAAACTAAATCAAGAACAGATAAGCAATTTAAATAGACCTATAACCCTAATGGAAATAGAAGCAGTCATCAAAAGTCTCCCAACCAAAAAAAGTCCAGTGTCCAGATGGCCTCAGTGCAGAATTCTACCAGAAATTCAAAGAAGAGCTAATTCCAATACTCCTCAAAGTATTCCACAAAATAAAAGCAGGAGGCTCACTGCCAAACTCTTCCTACGAGGCTACAATTACCTTGATACCCAACCCACACAAAGACATAACTAAGAGAACTACAGACCAATTTCCCTCATGAACATCGATGTAAAAATACTCAATAAAATACTCGTAAAACAGATTCAAGAACACATCAGAAAAATCATCCACCATGATCAAGTAGGCTTCATCCCAGGAATGCAGGGATGGTTCAACATTAGAAAATCTATCAATGTAATCCACCATATAAACAAACTGCGAAAGAAAAACCACATGATCATCTCACTAGATGCTGAAAAAGCCTTTGACAAAATCCAGCACCCCTTCATGATAAAGGTCCTAGAGAGATCAGGGATAACAGGAACATACCTGAATATAATAAAAGCAATATACAGTAAACCAACAGCTAACATCAAACTAAATGGAGAGAAACTCAAAGCAATTCCTCTAAAATCAGGAACAAGACAAGGCTGTCCACTCTCTCCATATCTCTTCAATATTGTACTTGAAGTTCTAGCTACAGCAATAAGACAACAAAAGGAGATAAAGGGGATACAAATAGGAAAAGAAGAAGTCAAACTTTCACTATTTGCAGATGATATGATAGTTTACATAAGTGACCCAAAAAACTCCGCAAGGTAACTCCTAGAGCTGATAAACACCTTCAGCAATGTGGCAGGATACAAGGTAAACTCAAAAAAATCAGTGGCCCTATTATATACAGATGATGAAGTGACTGAGAAAGAAATCAGAGAAACATCACCCTTTACAATAGCCAAAAACAGCATCAAATATCTGGGGATAATGTTAACCAAGGAAGTGAAAGACCTGTATATCAAGAACTTTGTGTCTTTAAAGAAAGAAATCAAAGAAGATACCAGAAAATGGAAAGATCTCCCATGCTCTTGGATTGGTAGGATCAACATAATAAAAATGGCAATCTTGCCAAAAGCAGTCTACAGATTCAATGCAATCCCTATCAAAATTCCATCACAATTCTTCAAGGACCTGGAAAGAACATTAATCAACTTTATATGGAAAAACAAAAGGCCCAGGATAGCCAAAACAACCCTATACAATAAAGGAACTTCAGGAGGCATCACCATACCTGACTTCAAGCTCTATTATAGAGCTATAGTCCTGAAAACAGCTTGGTATTGGCACAAAAATAGGCAGGTAGACCAATGGAACCGAATTGAAAACCCTAATTTTAACCCACACACCTATGAACACTTGATTTTTGACAAAGAAGCTAAAACTGTACAATGGAAAAAAGAAAGCATCTTCAACAAATGGTGCTGGCATAACTGGGTACTGGTATGCAGAAGACTGCAGATAGATCCATGTTTATCGCCTTGTACAAAACTTAAGTCCAAATGGATCAAAGATCTCAACATAAATCCAGCCACACTGAAACTTTTAGAAGAGAAAGTGGGAGATATTCTTCAACGAGTTGGTAGAGGAGACCACATCCTAAACATAACACCAGTGGCACAAACACTGAGATCGACAATTAACAAATGGGAACTCCTTAAACTAAAAAGCTTCTGTAAGGCAAAGGACACAGGAAACAAGACAAAAAGGCAGTCCACATCTGACAGAGGGCTAATCTCCAAAATTTACAAAGAACTCAAGAAACAAGTCTCCAAAACACCAAAGGATCCAATTAAAAGGTGGGGTACAGATCTAAATAGAGAATTCTCAACAGAGGAGGCTAGAATGGCCAAGAGACACTTAAGAAAGTGCTCAACATCCTTAGCCATCAGGCAAATGCATTTCAAAACAACTCTGAGATACCATCTTACTCCTGTCAGAATGGCTAAAATCAAAAACACTGAAGACAATTTATGCTGGAGAGGATGTGGAGAGAGGGGAACACTCCTCCACTGCTGGTGGGAGTGCCAACTCATACAGCCTCTTTGGAAATCAGTATGGAGATTCCTCAGGAAAATGGGAATTAATCTACCACAAGACCCAGCAATTGCACTCTTAGGCATATATCCAAATGAGGCAAATTCATACAACAAGGGCATCTGCTCCACTATGTTCATAGCAGCATTATTTGTAATAGCCAGAACCTGGAAGCAACCTAGATGCCCCTCAACTGAAGAGTGGGTGGAGAAAATGTGGTACATTTACACAATGGAGTATTACTCAGCAGAAAAAAACAATGGAATCTTGAAATTCGCAGGTAAATGGATGGCACTGGAGGAAGCCATCCTGAGTGAGGTAACCCAGTCGCAAAAAGACAAACATGGTATGTACTCACTCATATATGGTTTTAGACATGGATCAGGATAGTGGCAGTCTGCACTTCCACTGATAGAGAGTCTGGGAAACAGGAAAGAACCTAAAAGATATGCATATATGCATAGTACCCAAGAGAAGAGGATTGAGACAAGATCCTCTGAATGGATGGGGAACACGGTGAGGGGTGGGGGGAGTGGGAGCTGGGAAGAAGAGAGGGGAGAAGAGAAAGAAGAGTAGGTCATGGGGGAACAGGAAGTTGAGTGGGTGGGGGTAGAATAGGGGAAGAGGGAATCATAGGTTAGAAGACAGATCAGGCACCAGAGTGACCTCTAGTGATCTAAAGGGATAACACCAATTGGCAAGCTAAGCAATAGTGGAGAGACCACCTCGAATGCCCATTCCTGATAATGAACTTGATGTCTATAACCATCTGGGAGCCTTCATCCAGTGACTGATGGAAGCAGAGGCAAACACACAATTAAGCACTGAACTGAACCCAAGGAACCCAGTGGCAGAGAGAGAGAGTGATGAGCAAATTGGCAAAGAATGGGCTGGCAAAACCAGCAGAGACAGCTGATCTGAACAGGGGAGAGCTCTTGGACCCCAGACTGACAGCGGGGAGGCTAACATGGGACTGATCTGGACCCCCAAATGTGAGTGTCAGTGAGAAGGCCTGGGCAACCTATGGGGCCTTGAGCAGTGGATCAGTGTCTATCCCTGGAATACAAACAGTCATCGTGTGCCCATAGCACAAAGAGGGATGCTCTCTCAGCCTGGACTCTTAGGGGAATGCCTGGACCCTACCAGGAGTGAAATGACAGACTCTAGATATCCCCTATGTGGAAGGAATTGGCAATAGGGTGGGAGGCTGGGGGGAAGGGGAGTGCGGGAGGAGGGGAGGAGGGAACTGGGATTGACATGTAAAACAAGCTATTTAAAATTAAAATAAAAAATGATATATATAAAAGAGAAATAAAAAGAAAAAATAAATTGGGAAGGAAGAGCCCTACTATATACAGAGTGATAACAGGGCTGAAAAAGAAATCAGAGAAACATCACCCTTTACAATTGCCACAAACAACATAAAATACCATGGGGTAACGCTAAACAAACAAGTGAAAGACCTGTATCGCAAGAACTTTGAATCTTTAAAGAAAGAAATTAAAGAAGCCCTCAGAAAATGGAAAGATCTCCCATGCTCTTGGATAGGTAGGATCAATGTAGTAAAAATGGCAATCCTGCCAAAAAGCAATCTACAGATTCAATGCAATCCTCATTAAAAATCCCAGCACAATTCTTCACAGACCTTGAAAGAACAATAATCATTTTGTATGGAAAAACAAAAGACCCAGGATAGCTAAAACAACCCTGTTCAACAAGGCAACGTCCGGAGGCACCACCATGCCTGACCTCAAGCTCTATTATAGAGCTATAGTCCTGAAAACAGCTTGGTATTGGCACAAAAATAGACAGGTATACCAATGGAATCCAATTGAAAACACGGATATTAACCCACACATAATGCGTAATTAAATACAGATTATAGATAGTTACTTATAATAGTCAGAACTTATAGTTAGGTAAGTTAGGTTTTCTAGATATATAGAGATGTATTTGAGACAGATGGATAGTCTTCAAACCTTTCAAAGACTTTCAAAAATGGCATTTAAAAATGGTTTAGCATTTTTCTTGACAATGAGAAATGTCTGCTCCTGGCAGCACCAATTATGTCTGAGAGGAAGATGGGCATCGAAGAAACTCGTTATGGAGTTTGCTTTTTACATGGCAAGATTAGCCATTTGTGCAAGAAACTGCTCTTTCCTAGACTGCTTGACTGTTGTTGTATAAGCTGGACATACAGAACCCACAGGAAAGTGACTGCTGAAGTCAGTCTTACAGGGTTCCTGCTTCATGGAAGAGTCTATGAGACTTTCTACAGGACACAGAAAAATGACTGACAGACTGCTGATGCAGATGTACAGTTTGAAATTTCCTGCTTTACTGAGAAGTCTTCCAGACACACTGTGGCCTATGGGCTGAAGATGGAAGCCCCAATATTACAGAAAAACTTCAGGTGACTGTCCAGTCAGCAAGATGTCTCTGTCAATCCTAGTGTTTATATATTATCCTTCTGTGGTCTTTGAGGTAGTTGAAGACAGATAGTTATAGTTATAGTTTTCCTTAGTTATGATAAATGATAAGCTACATATAGATCTTTGGACTCACAAGGATGGGATGGATATTTACTTTAAATCTTGCTAAAATATTGTAACTGTGTTCTTACTTGATAACTGTTCTGTTATATATAATTTGACTGTGTTAAAGTTAAGACCTTTCTTTTTGTTTAGACAGAAAAGAGGAGATGATGGGGGAACTCTTGTGTATGTGTCAATATAGCACTGTTGGCCAATAGGGAACCAAGATAGGTGGGACTAGAAATCCAGGAGGACTCTGGGTAGGAGAAACACAGGAGAAACACAGAGAGTCAAGATGTAACTCCATGGGGTAGAAAGCCCAGAAACTTCTTCGATAGAGAAATACTTATATTAGCAATTATGGGATAAATACTTAAGTCAGAGCTAGTCAGTAAGAAACAAGCAAGGCCAACAGCTTCGTAATTAAAATATCCTCCTGTGTGTTTATTTGGGACTGATGCGGCTCTGGAACCAGGCTGGCGGGAAGGCTTCACTTTACAGTACTCCTTTTTTTTTCCTTTCAGATGCTTCATTTTCTCCCATAATTCCCTGCCCACCTCAACATTTCCTATTACTACTAAGTAGTTAAGACCACCTGTATCCATCTTCCAAATGTATAAATTCACCTATTATGTGCAGAGGTAAGATGTAAAGAGAAACCTACACTGTGGCATTCAAATTTGTTCTCTGAAGGATAAACATGCATCCTCCCCACAGGTTTCTGACATGGAAAGCATCAAGTCTTCACTGAGTTGAATCCTGATCCCACAGATCTCTTCTATAAACAGAGCATTAACTCAAGCTGGTTATCAGTTCCAAATCCATCTTGTTAGTGTAATTTTTCAAGTAGGACATCTGTGCCTTCATTCAGTTAGGAGCATAGTGGGTATGTGAGAGAAAATGTTTCTAGGTAGGGAAATACAGTTTTTGGGTTCCCTGACATCTTCTTTTCATGCAACCACTGACATAGTTCACATTTCTACGAAATGGAATACTCCATCTTTTCCTTTTCTGCAGAACAACCCAGCTGAGATCCCTGGGACAAAGCTTTCTCCTGATCATTTTCACTTGCACACTAAGATTTGAACTGATAAGACATCCTGAGAACATGTTTCACATATTGATTTGAAGTGTAATTTTGCAGACAGAGAAGTGGTGGCCCACACCTTTAATCCCAGCACTTGTGAGTCAGAGGCAGGCAGATTTATGTGAGTTGGAGGCCAGCTTTTTCAGAGTGAGTTCCAGGACAGACAAAGCTACACAGAGAAACCCTGTCTCAAAAAGCCAAAAAAGAAGTGTAATTTTTGCTTCACAGACAATATTTGCTCATGTAAAATATGTCAACATGCCTTAATGAAGCGAATTCGGTTATCTAAGGATAGAAATTTGAACAAGTGATAGGGACAAAATAATCCATGAAGGTTGCCTTGGATTTCTTTGTGTTATGCATTTTCTGTGTGTGTATGTGTGTGTGTGTGTGTGTGTGTGTGTGTGTGTACATGTGTGTGTATAGATATATTACTGATGATAGAAATCAGGGTCCAGTACATACTAGGCAATGGCTATATACCACCTAACTGCATTTAGGAAATCCATTTTTAAATAGAACTTCAAGGTCATGTCCATTCTGATTTTAATTATTAAAGTCTCTATAGCTTTCTTTAATAAAAATCTTAAAAATTTTAACAAATATACAAAAAGGAATGTCAGCACCTTCCAAAGCCAATTGTATAGACAACTGGTCTCCCTGGAGCTACTGTTTTGTGTTCATCTTGGAAAATTAAAAATGAACATACCTCTTTGGATACATAAACAAGTCACTTATATTTCATTGATACAAGTGGCTCATCTTTGAGATTGTTGGAGTTCAGCTCTCAGCAGCAACATAGTTGTTCCCGACCAGCTTTTCAGTCCAGTTCCAGTGTCTGACACTCTCTTCTGAACTCAACAGACACCAGGTACACATGTGGTGCAGAGATGTACATGCAAGCAAAACCCCCAAAATTTCAAATAATAATGGTGAAATGTTTTATTTTATTTCATTTTATTAAAGACTTATGTGTCTGTGGGGGAATGTGCATGTGGGTGCCATGTCCTTGGAGGCCAGAAGTGGGCATTGTATCCCCTGGTAGTGGTTGTGAACTGCCCTAGGATAGTGCTGGCAAACAATCTAGTTATCTGCAAGAACAGCAAGTGCTCTTATCCACTGAGCAGTCTCCAACCTCTTTCTTTGTTCTTATCTCACAGTTATGTACATGATTAATATACATACACACATACATACATACGTATATCTTAAATGCAACTTCAGACAGGTGAAACAAAATGCCTATTTAGAGTGCTCTAGCAACACCTCATGCTGTGTCTTCTCTTTTCCTGATGTTCCTGGTTGATTCCACACTTCTCTGACATCACCTACAGTTCTTCTGAAGTGAAGGAGTGGATCTTCAGACTGGCAAGCCTCTTTTGCAGCTTTATTGTCTGGGGTTTTGGGATAAGCCTAGCTGCTAGTAGATACTGGTGTCTGTCGGAATTCAACAACAAGGCTCCACACCTGGTATACATTGGACTGTGGGAAGCTTACTATTATCAAGAAGTCAACAAATCGGGTTTAATAACCAGGGTGCCAGTGCACAGTGCTATGAAGTCCAACTGGACCATTGCAATAGAAATTGAGTATGCACGGGGCCTGATATTATTGGCTAATTTTATGCGGCCGATAGTCCTTATTTTGACCTCAGTGGCCATTATGGTCTGCTGGATCAGAGCCCCATACCCTGATTTCATGATCCTGTGCTACAACACCTTGTTTCTGATTGTCAACATCATTTGCACAGTTTTGGCTGTGAACTGGAATCATGTGACAGACATTTATGGTGAAAGCACCTTTGATTTCCCACTAACATATCCCATTGGGAAAGATTAATTTGCTAAGGAAGCAGAAAACCCATGAGTTCCCATTGGGTATGCTGATGGCCATGCTTTCAGTCATCAGCATCTTTACGTTGTTGTATGAGATGTATTTGATTAAGCTAAAGACCAGAGTTAAGTCCTCGGTTGCTTCGGTAGATCGCCATGTGAAGACCTGAGCTGAGAGTCCGTTATCAGCAACATCTGCCAGAAGCCTACTTTGAGATAATTCCTACATAAACATAAACTCTCTCTGCTCATCTACTCATTTAAAATAAAACATTCACTTGATTTCCCAAGGTGTGTCACCTGCTTATGACCTCCTCTATTCTACAAATGCACTCCTTTCTTTGAAGGTCTTCATTTCTAGAAATCTGTGGACCAAGATCATAATACAGATACTCTTGACAAACAAAGGCAGGAGAGAGTGCACAGAGTCCAAGTTTCACATGGCCAAATCCAGGGTGAAAGGAGGTTCATAAATAAGCTAATACCTACAAACAGAAAAGAACCCATATCCCACTGTCGGGCCTGTAGCATTTGCACAGCCTAGAAGGTTGGAAAAAGACCTCTTGCACCACTGACTGGCCTGGAGTTTGGGGAATAAGGAGTCTACACTGTGCAATGGAGATAAATTAATAGTATCTATGGACACTACCTGTGTTTTTGTGAGTGTAGTTAATTTCTTTGTGTTGGAGTTTTCTATAGTGCTGGCTTTATGGATAGATATTTTTTACATTTGAACTTGTCATGAAATATTTTTTCTACCTTTTACAGTGGTTGAACATTTTGCTGAATAGAGTAGTCTGGGTTAGCATCTGTATTCTCTTAGAGTCTGTTCATGCCCTTCTGGCTCTTAGGGTCTCTGTTGAGAAGGTGGGTGTGATTCTAATTGTTCTGTCCTTAAATGCTGCTTGATCCTTCCCCTCTTTTAAATAGTCTTTCTTTGTTCTCTATGTTTAATGTTTTGCTGTTATTTGGACAGGAGATGTTTTTCTGGTTCAATCTAGTTGGTGTTTAGTAAGGTTCGTGTACCTATATAGGCATATCCTTCTTTAGATTAGGGATTTTTTTCTTCTATGATTTTGTTAACCATATTTTATGGGTTTTTGAGCTGTCATTCTTCTCCTTCCTCTATTCATATTATTCTTAGATTTGGTCTTCTTATGGTGTCCCAGATTTGCTGGATGTTTTGTGCTAGAACAGTTTTAGATTTAACATTTCCTTTGGGTCATGAATCTGTTTTTGTATCAAATGTTCAATACCTGAGATTCTGTCTTCTGTCTCCTGTATTCTGCTGATGGTGCTTGCCTCTGCAGTTCCTGAACACTTACTCAGATTTTCCATTTCTAGAGTTTGTGTTTTCTTTATTGCTGCTATTTTGATTTTGAGGTCTTGAATAGTTTCCTTGCCTGTTCATTTGTACTTTCTTGTTTTTTTAAAGCATTCTTTAAGGGATTTATTGATTTTCTCCAAGTTTTTGGTTGTCTTTTCTCCAATTTCTTTAATTGAAATTTTCATTTCCTCTTTAAGCACCACTTCCATCTTCATAAATTTTTTATAATGTTCTTTTCATGTGTTTCAGCTGCTTTGGAGTATTCTTGTTTTCCTGTTGTAAGATACCTGGCTCCTGGTAGTACAGTATTGCCCTGGATGTTGTTGATTGTGTTTTTACACTGGCAATTTGGCATCTGGTTTTGGGATGATTGTAAGTATAGGCCATTTTTGCTGAGTTTGTCTTTGATGGATGGGTGTTTTGTTCCTTGGTTTATGTTTCTATTTTTTGTCTTCTAGTCTTTGTAACCTGTTTTCTAGTGGCCAGTGTGACCTCTAATCTAGTAAGGAATCTCTGTTCAATTTGGAAACAAGTCTTCTGGTCTTTGATTTGAAAGACCCCAAAAGGGATACTTTCACGGAAGGGAGACCCGTACCCAAGGAACAGCGAGACCACGAACTTGGATGCAACAGCAAGAGGCTTTGTTGGTGACATACGGGTACCCGGGCGTCTCAGTCTCGGGGAACTGAGCGCACCGAGCTGGGGACTCGGGGATTCTTTTATAGCAAAAAGCGCGGTACAGAAGCGAGAAGCCTAGTAACAGGACCCTAATTGGGCAATTCAAATGAGGCTAGGGCTCAGAGCGCGGGCAATTGAGGTTTTTCTTGGAACTCAAATCTTAGCCCTGTCTGAGGAACAATCGGTTTCTGTGTTTGCTTAACCCTGCTGAGCTGGCCATCTGGCCGCCTGCAAATATCTTGTTTGGCACCAGGCAGCCTGTGTCCTTGGGCTGAGCTCCCTTTTGAAAGGTAATGATTATGCAGCTGTGGAGGAGCGGAATTTTTCCATAAGCCTCAGCTGCCTGTTAGGCTGGGCCAGGGTCTTTCATTCCCCCATTGCTCTTGTAACTGAATGGAATCTTTCATTCAGGAGTTTCTGCCATCTCGAAATCCCTTTGTTTTAGCTGCTGGTACTGTTGGGTTAAGACCAGGGATTGTACAACCGACAACCTTTCTTTTGTGAACTGGGTCAGTCTGTTTAAGATGCATGGCCCAAACATCAGAATCAAAAGTATAATGATCAGGGGTCCCAATCCTCCCCCACCAGATCACATAGATCAAAATACAGGGTGGGGAAGGTGTCTGTCAGAGCCCCAAGTTGGGAACTCAGGTTTGCAGTATGTCCCGTCCCCAGATTGGTTATCACCCAAGTAATATTGAATACTCGGTGAGGACTTCCCTCAGTAAGGGGAAAGGTAAGCATGAAGCATAAGAAGGCAATCAAACAACTCGGGAGAGTCTTATCTTTAGAGGATTTTGAGTGCGTTGGGCCTTCCATCCTGGGTCTAAATCCTCAGGGAGGCAGCTTTTACATGCGAGGCGTGTATCCAAGCAGCAATCCCGTCCACCTTGAGAGCAGTAGGGGTGGTCAACAGGACCGTGTATGGTCCCTTCCAGCGGGGTTCAAGGTTCTTAGCCTGGTGGCGTCGGACCCAAACGCTGTCTCCCACGTGATAGGAGTGGGGGACGATAGGGCATCTCCTCTGGTCTTGGTAGGCTTGGGCCAGGGCTTCCAGACTTCCTGCTGGACCAGCTGGAGTGCCTGCAGGTGAGCTTGAAGAGAGGGGAATTGGCATAGTCAGAAATATCTTGGTCAAAGAACTGAACAAAGGGAATGGTGGTTCCATATAAAATTTCAAAAGGGGTGAGGCCATGGGGGCCCGGTGTATTTCGGGCATGATAGAGGGCAAGGGGGAGCAAGAGGACCCAGTCTTTAGTGCCAGTTGCAAGCGATAATTTAGTTAGAGTCTCCTTAATGGTTCTATTCATTCGCTCTACCTGTCCTGAGCTTTGGGGTCGGTAAGCACAATGTAATTTCCAATCAATCCCCAATAAGGTGGCCACAGACTGACTTACCTGAGAGACAAAAGCGGGCCCGTTGTCTGTCCCCAATACCTGTGGCATCCCATAACGGGGGAAAATTTCTTCAAGGAGTTTCTTGGTGACCACCTTGGCCGTCTCGTGCTTGGTGGGGTAGGCTTCAGTCCATCCCGAGAAGGTGTCAACAAAAACCAGGAGGTACTTGTATCCATATTTTCCTGGTTTGATTTCTGTGAAATCTATTTCCCAATGAACTCCAGGCCGGTGCCCGCGAGCTTGAATCCCCATGAGTTTTAGCCTGGTCGCATTTACGCGGGCGCAGGCGTCACACTGCTCAGTTCCCAACAAATGGCGGGTATCTTCTTCTTCCCGGGCTAGTAGTTCTCGCATCTTTTAGAGCTCAAATGGGTGAGTTTATGTAGGCTGCTAATCAGGTATCTAGTCATCAGGCGGGGAAGGACGGTCTTTCCTTGATAGGTCCAAAGACCATCATGCACCCGGGTCGCCCCCAGCCTTTTCATAGCCTTAATGTCCTCCGTCTCGTAGTCCCATGATGGAGAAGCCCCCTTAAAGGCCTCATTTATTTCTAGGACCACCGCTGCCTGAAGGGGATGACTGCTATTTTCCGCAGCCAGGGCAGCCTCCCGGGCAGCAAGGTCTGCTCTCTGGTTTCCCCGGGCGACTGGATCGTCCCCTTTTGATGCCTGGGGCAATGTATTATGCTGAGAGCGGCCGGTAGGTGCAGGGCCCCTAAGAGAGCCAGGATTTCCTTTTGTTTTTAATGTCTCTGCCCTCGGAGGTTAGTAGCCCCCTTCGTCTATAGATTTCACCATGGATGTGGGCCGTGGCAAAGGCGTAGCGGCTGTCTGTGTAGACAGTGAGTCTCTTACCTTCTGCCAGCCTCAGGGCCTGGGTCAGAGCGATCAGCTCTGCTCGTTGGGCCGATGTTCCCGGCGGCAGGGCCTCGGCCCAGATTGTTTCCAGTTCAGTTGTTACCGCAGCACCGGCCTTTCGTACCCCTTGATGTAGGAAGCTACTCCCATCCGTATACCAGACGTAGTCTAGGTTGGGGAGGGGTCGGTCTGTGAGGTCAGTTCTTGTCCCGTGGGCTTCAGCCAGGACCTGTAAGCAATCATGAGTTTCCGGTTCCCCGGGGAGGGGGAGTAGCGTAGCAGGGTTTGATAATGAGTCATTCTGGCGTTGGTGAGCCAGCGATCTGGTGGCTGTTTGATGACTGCCTCTATAGCATGGGGAGCGTAAATGGTTAAAGGCTGCCCCAAAGTCAATTTGTGAGAGTCCTTTGTGAGGACTGCAGCGGAAAAGGAGTGCGTCACCTTACCGGTCGCTAGGTGGAGCTGGCGGTCTGTGGTCCATCGATACTGCTTCCCGCCGATGGCCCCTTGCACCCAGGCGGTTCAGCGGCTCAGGGGGGGGGCTCCTGGCCCTGACCTCCCTAATCTTCGAGGCTCAGGAGGTCGGAGGTTTGAGAACGGGTTTTGGGTTTTTGAAAGGTCCTTCTCTGTTTCTTGGGGCACTCCCGCGCCCAATGTCCTTTTTCCCTACAGTATGCACATTGGTCTCTTTCTAGGCGAGGCCCCCTTTGTCCCTCTCTCTGCCTATCCTGTCTCTGCTCTGTGACTACTGTGGCCAACAGTTTAGTCATTTCTCTGTTACGCTTCTTGTCTCTCGCCATCTCTTTTTCTTCTGCTTCCTGCCTCAGACGTTCCGCCCTTTCTTGATCTTCTTTTCTCCATCTTTCCTCTCTCTCTGCCTGAGCTTCTCTTTTATTAAAAATGCGTTCTGCCTCCCTCAATACATCTGGTAGTGTATACCCCTGTAAATTCTCCAGCCGCTGTAATTTGTTTCTGATGTCTGCGGCCGACTGCCAGATGAAAGACATGGTCAGGCCAGTGGCTTGCCCGGGGTCCTCAGGGTCATATGGGGTATACATTCGGTAAGCTTCCTTAAGTCTTTCTAAAAATGCGGCTGGCGATTCCTCCGCCTTCTGAACTATCTGTCTTACCTGGGCCAAATTTGTAGGGCGCCTGCCCGCCCCCTCGGGGACCCGCTACAAGCAACTGGCGATAAAGACGTAGATGGGTCCTACCTGCCTCAGTGGTGAAGTCCCAGTCGGGGCGGTCAAGGGGGAAAGCAGCATCAATTTCATTTGGAAGCGGCGTAGGTTGTCCATTTGCCCCAGGAACGTTCTTCCGGGCTTCAAGAAGGACCCGCTGTTTTTCCTCCGAAGTTAGGAGGACCTGCAAAAGCTGTTGGGTAGTGAGAACCGATTCTAATAGATCAGTCAGTCTCACGGGGTCTGACACAAAAAGAGAAGCATGGCATGTACTCTCTCATATATGGATTTTAGACACAGATCTGGGGAGTGCCAGCCAACAATCCCATGGCCAGAGAGTCTGGGAAACAGAAACTTCATTCAGTGGCTGATGGAAGAAAAGGCAGACTGCCTCGTTGAAGTACCGAGCTGAACTCAAGAAAGCCAGTGACAAAAGTTCTGTATAATTCTGTAGTGGTGGCCATTATTCAAATGGAATTAAGTGGTATTTCTGTACATGGAGTTCAATGTTGCTATTTTAGTATATGTTACTGACACTTTGCCTAGTTATCAGTTTAGGCTTATTTCAAGTTATCTTGGTTTTCTGAGTTGACTTGGGATGCAGTTCTTAAATCCAGAGGAGTGGTGCACCATGACATGTACAGCCCAAAGTGTCATTCTACTTAAGTAAAATTTGATTTATAAATGCTAAGTTGGTACCCAAATAATGAGTTTCATAAGGATATGTAATTTATATTGCTTTGCTTTTAGGGGAAAAAACCCATGGGGGAAAATTATGGTAATTTTTTTCGAGACAGGGTTTCTATGTGGCTTTGGAGGCTGTCCTGGAACTCCCTTGGTAGCCCAGGCTGGTCTCGAACTTACAGAGATCCACCTGCCTCTGCCTCCCGAGTGCTGGGATTAAAGGTGTGCACCCCCAACGCCCGGCAATTTTTTATAATAGATTGTGAAAACATACATTATATACATGTGGTGTGTGTGTGTGTGTGTGTGTAATCATTAGCTATTATAAAAGGGTATCATTTCTTTGGATGATTATAGAACCAGAGTTCAAAATGTCTTAAAAGTGTATACATGCACAGCAGATGATACAGCTACATTTCTCAACACTTGACAATTAACCCCAAATTTTCTTTTCAGGAAGCCCTAAAGATTCCATTGACACCAGACAGCAGGAAGTAAATTTAAGAAGATGATGCCCACATTCCCAAGAGATTGGGTTGATGGCTTTTGGTTATCAAATAGGTATGAATATCTGTCATTGTTTAAGGGGATTGGCTACATGATGTTATTGGTAATGGTCAGTAAACAAGCTAAACACTGGAGATTAGACTCAGGGTTCTTGTTTTGAAAAGAAAAATGGGGATACAGATATGATAGGATAAAAGAATAGGGTATTGAATCTACTCTAAAATGAAAAGGGGAGGATATAGACATGATAAGATCAAAAGGTAAGTTATTGAGTCTTCTAAAACAGACTTACTAGTTTAAAATATTTTACATTGCATTGGACTTTTGTATATTGTATTCACATTTGTATATTGATACAAGTTTGAGATTAGTTGCGTTAAACCATACTGGATATGCATTTTTAATCTTATTTGATGTATTTTACCTATACAGTTCATTGGACATTGAAAATTTCTATTCCTTGAAAATTATTATTATCACCTATATAGGATAATAAGGAAATGCAGGTTAGTAGTTAGTCATCTATTATAATCATATTTGTAGTGATATTAGGTATGTTTACAAGGTCATACAGAGATATATTTTAGATAGACAGGTGATCTTCAAACACTTCACAGATCTACAGAATATGGCATTTAAGATGTTTCTGTAATAGTTTTTTTAATGACAATTAGACGTGTCTGATCCTGGCATCACCAATTTACTTCAGAAAAGATGATGGGCATCAAAGAAACTCCACATGGAGTTTACTTTTTCATGGCAAAAGTAAGTCACCGGGCCCAAGTTGGACAAGCAAGACACAAAAGAATGTGACTGCCCAAACTTGCCAAGATGATGCAGGACCGTCCTTCAGGCTGTATCATCTTCACTGAACTAGCTGCTTCATTTTTTAAAGAGCTTCTTTAATGTATGAGAAAAATTTTATCAATTGACATTAATTATTATAGAAATAGAGTCCTATCAAAGAATTCCTTCCCTGTGGGATCCCATAGTGTCTCCATCTTGTGTTGATTCCATCTTGACTTAAGGTTAGAGAGTTCAAACTTGTTTGCACCCGTTCAAGGTCAAACAACAGGATGTTAGGCCTAAGGTGTAGTTGCTGTATATCCTTATTAGATAACAGGATGTTTGGCTAAGGGTGTGACTGCTGGATATTTTGCTCCTTAAGGCAAAATAAGAGGATATTTTGGCTGTTAGATGGTTTGAGTGTTCTTTGTATCATGGGGAAATTCTCCTTGCTGGCACTTTGGTTTGGTGTATAAACAGGATATTAAAAATAAACTTGGGGTGGATCCAATATTCACTGGAGTGCCACCTGAATCTGTCCTGTGTCTCTGTCTTTTCTTTAATATCATTAATTTTATGCCTTCCAGTTCTCAATCCGATCTCTTCCTTTCAATCATAGACCAGACTAGTTTGGCATGATCCAACACTTTTCTACACCTGAATCTTGTAGTCTAGGAGGTCAAGTCAGAGTCAGGGTGTCTCTTCCTGGCCCTCATACCCTACAGATTCAGCTTTTCAGGTTTTATATTGATTTTTTAATCTATTTGTTGTTGGAAATTCATCCTCTATTTATCTTTTTCCAGGAGCTCTAGTTGCTGGACCTGTGTTTTCCATTTATTTGTAGAACTATTCTGTTATAGTAAATAGACAGAACCAATGAGTTTATATGAGAGGTAAGAATAAGCTCTTTAAGGCAATGAGCACTTTTATTGATTTTTCCTTTAAATAATAACAAACTAAAAGTGCACTTGTATATATTTCTTCTTTAAATAATAACAAACTAAATGTTTTCTATGGGAACATGTTTTGTCTTGAAACATCTGAGGGTGATTTGCCAGTCTGATATTTATAAGCTCTCGTATTCCTACAAACTAATTTATTAATTACTCATCTTGAACTGCAACAAAATGCATGAAAAAATGCTTTACATTACATACACATAAAAAACAGGTTGGAGTCTTTAAAACATTGGCCTGTGTATTAGTTACTGTTTAGTTGCTGTGATAAAACATCATGACCAGAGAAACATATACAAGAAATAGTTTATTTAGGCTTATGGTACCAAAGGAATTAGAATTCACCATGCCAGGGAAGCATGGCAGTAAGCATGAGCAAGAAGAAGCTGAGACTTCACAATTTTGAATGGAAGAATGAAGCAGAGAGAGGGAACTGAAAATGGTGTGCAACTTTTCTTTCTTTAAAAATATTTTTTACTTTACTTATTCATTTTACATGCTAATTGCTGTTTGTCCTCCTTCCTCTCCTCTTAGTCACTCCACCCTACATCGACTCTTCCCCACTTTCCACTCCTCCTCAATTTCTCTTCAGAAAAGGGCAGGCCTCCCAGGATGTCAGCAAAACATAGCATATCAAGGTGCAGTAAGACTAAGCACCACCCTCCTCCTTGTATTAAGGCTAGGCCAGGTCACCTAGGATGCTGAAAAGGGTCTCAAAAGCCAGAAAGAGTCAAAGACCTTCAGTGTTCCCAATGTTATGGTCCCACAAGAAGACCATCTACAAAATTGTCATATATATGCAGAGGGCGTAAGATGTTCCCATGAAGGCTCCCTGGTTGCTTCTGTCTCTGTTGCTTCCTGTGAGCCCACATTAGTGGATTATGTGGTGTTTCTTCTCCTGTCCTTGATTCCTCTGGTTCCTACAATCCTTCCTTCCTCTCTTCAGCAAGATTATCCAGGGTTCGCTTAATGTTTAGCTGTGAGTCTCTGCATCTGTTTCAGTATATCTGCATCAGTGGCTGGATGAAGCCTGTGTGAAGACAATTGGGCTATACACCAATCTATAAGCATAGAAGAATATCCCTAGGTATCATTATATTGAATTTTTTGTGTTCAGTCATTGCGGGTTCTATTCTAAGACTATGGGACATGCAACCTCTTGGTCTTGTATCTCCAGGCAGTGTCAGGGCTGGGCTCACACTCTTGGAGTGGGTCTCAGTTTGAACCAGTCTTTTCTGGCCACTTCCATAGACTCTGTGCCACCATTATCCAAGCACATTCCATAGACAGGAAAGATTGTAGTTTGAAATTTAATATGAATGGGTTGGTGTCCCAGTGCTTCCACTGGAATTCTTGTCTGGTCACTCAAGATGACCAGTTCAGGCTTCTTATTCCCCATTCCCTGGAGTCCTAGCTGTAATTGTTCTTGTAAGTGTCTGGGAATTTCCCTTGTACAAATTTTCTACCTCACCCAAAAATTCCCTCTTCCAGTCCTCTCATTTAGTACTGTGACCCTCTAATCCCTTCCCCACTTTATCCCTCATGTTCCAAGCACCACCCACCCCCAGTCTATCCATGATATCTATTTTATTTTTCCTTCCCAGAGAAATCTGAGTGTGTGCGCGCACACACACACACACACACACACTAGCCCTCCTTGCTACCTAGCCTTTTGGAGGCTGTGTACTAAAATGTGGTTATCCTTTACTTACAGATAGCACCTATTTGCAAGTGAGTACATAAGATGTTTGACTTCCTGGGTCTGGGTTACCTCACTCCAGATGTTTCCTTCTAGTTCTATCAATTTGCCTGCATATTTCATGATATCATTTTTTAGCAGCTGAGCGATACTCCATTGTGTAAATGTGCCAGATTTTCTTTATCCGTTCTCCAATTGAGGGCCATGTAGTTGTTTTCACTTTCTAGGTATTACAAATAAAGCTTCTATGAATGTATTTGAGCAAGTTACCTTGTGGTATGATTGAGCATCCTTTGTGTATATGCCCAGGAGTGGTATAGCTGTATTTTAGGATAGTTCAATTCACAAATTTCTGCAAAACCACCATATTGATTTCCATAATAACTATACAAAGTTTTCACTCACACCAGAAATGGAGGAAGTGTCACCTCTTGTTCCACATCCTTACCCACATGAACTGCCACTTGTGTTTTTGATCTTAGTCATTCTAACAGCTGTAAGCTGGAATCTCAAAGTCATGTTGATTTGTATTTCTCTTGTGACTAAGGATATTAAATATTTCTTTGTTTCTCAGTCATTTGAGTTTTTTCTATAACGAATTCTGTTTCATCTGTACCCTGTTTTAATTGGATTATTTGGTTTTTTAATGTCTAGCTTTTTGAGTTATATTTATGCTTTAGAAACCAGCCTTATCGAAGAAGAAGCAGAGTTTCACAGCCAAGCACTAAGCAAATCTCCTCGAAAACAGTTGCAGAGAGGAAGGAGAAATATGCAAAGGGGTCAAGACCATGTTGGGGAAAACCACAGAAACTGCTGACCTGAGCAAGTGGGAGTTCACAGACCCCAGTCTTCCAGCTGGGGTACCAGCATAGTACCGAACCAGGACCCCTGAAAGTGGATGTAAGTTGGGAGGCCTGTGGGGCCTCTAGCAGTGGAACCATTATTTATCCCTTGTGCATAAATGGGATTTGGGAGCCCATTCCCTATGGGCTATATACTCTCTCAGCCTAGATACACAGGAGAGGGCTTAGGTCCTGCCCCAAATGATGTGTCAGATTTGATGATCCCTCCCTGGGAAGTGGATGAGAGTTGGACGGTGAGATGTTGGGAGAATGGGAGGATGGGTGGGAACTTGGATTGATATGTAAAATAAGATTGTTTTTAATTTAAATAAAAATTTATTAAAAAAGGAAATCAGCCTTCTCTAAGATGAAAGTTGGTAAATATCTTTCCCATTCTTGAGTTGCTCATTCTTGTTTGTTTCTGTCTGTTGAGACATGCTTTATGACCAAGTATGTGGTCAGTTTTGGAGAATGTTACATGAGGTGCTAGAAGATGTATTCTTTTGTGTTCGGGAGAAATGTTATGTAGACATCTGTTAGGTCTATTAGTGTTATGTCTGTTGTCCCAATATTTTTCTGTTAAGTTTTTTTCCGGATGATGTGTTCACTGGTGAGTGTGAAGTACAGAAGTCTCCCACTATCTACATGTGTGGGTCAATATGTGATTTAAGCTTTAGTAGTGTTTTCTTTATAAATTTAGGTGCCCTTGAGTTTGAGGCATACATGTTGAAAATTGAGATGCCGTCATGGGGGAATTTTCCTTTGATGAGTATGAAATGTCCTTCCTATTATCTTTTGATTAATTTTGTTTGACGTCTATTTTTCTTTAGAGATTAGACAAGCTATAGCAGATTTCTTCTTGGTCCATTTGTTGAGAAAACCTTTTGCTAACCTTTTACTCACAATTAATGTCTATCTTTGATGTTAAAGTGAATTTCTTATATGCAACAGGAGGAATGATCCTTTTTTTTGTATCTATTCTGTCAGCCTGTGTCTTTCTATAGTAGAATTGAGTCCATCGATGTTGAGAGAGATTAATGACCACTGATTGTTATTTCCTGTTATTTTTTGTTAGTGATGGTGCTTGTAGTGTGTGTTTGTATGTGTGTGTGTGTGTGTATGTGTGTGTGTGTGTGTGTGTGTTTCGATTTTTTAAAATTTGCTGGTATGAGATTATCTAGTGCCTGTGTTTTGTGAGTGTAGTTAATTTCTTTGGATTGGAGTTTTCCTTCTAGTACTTTCTGTAGGGCTGAATGTATGGATAGTTAATGTTCAAATTTGAATTTGTCTTGAAATACCTTGTTTTCTCTACCTATGGTGATTGATAGTTTTGCAGCATTTAATAGTCTGGGCTGGAAACTATGGTCCCTAAGCTTCTACAGCCAGACCGACAGCAGGAGGTCAGCATGGGACTGATCCGGACCCCCGAATGTGAGTGTCAGTGAGGAGGCCTGGGCAACCTATGGGGCCCTGAGCAGTGGATCAGTGTTTATCCCTGGAATACAAACAGACATCGTGTGCCCATAGCACAAAGAGGGATGCTCTCTCAGCCTGGACTCTAAGGGGAGTGCCTGGACCCTACCCTGAGTGAAATGACAGACTCAAGATATCCCCTATGTGGAAGGAATTGGCAATAGGGTGGGAGGGTAGGGAGGATGGGGGTGCGGGAGGAGGGGAGGGAGAGGGAACTGGGATTGACATGTAAAACAAGCTATTTAAAATTAAAATAAAAAAATTAAAAAAAGATTCTATAGCACATATGTCCGGGCCCTTCCAGCTTTCAGAATCTCCTTTGAGAGGTCAGGGTTTATTCTAATAGGTCTGCCATATATATTTTTTGGCCTTTATCTCTTGCAGCTTTTAATGTTCTTTGTTCTGTGTGTTCTGTGGCTAGGAGTCTTTCTTTTCTGGTCCAATATAGTTGGTGTTCTGTAAACTTCTTGTACCTTTATAGGCAAATACATCTTTAGGTTAGGAAATTTTTTCGTCTATGATTTTGTTAAAAATGTTTTCTGGACCTTTGAGCTGGCATTGTTCTCCTTCTAATTCTGTTACTCTTAGGTTTGACATTTCCATAGTGTCACAGATTTTCTGGTGTTTTGCGTCTTGGATTTTTTTAATTTAGTATTTTCTTTGACTGATATACTTATTGTGTCTTCAATGACTCAGATTCTCTCTTCCATCTCTTGTATTTTGTTGGTGATGCTTGCTTCTGTAAGTCTTGTTAGCTTACCTAGATTTTTCATTTAGAGAATTTCTTCAGTTTGTGTTTTCTTCATTGCCTCTATTTCCATTTTTAGGTTTGAACAGTTTTATTCATTTTTGTCAACTGTTTTTTTTTCTTGACATTCTTTAAGGCATTTATAAATTTCCTTGAATCCTTTATTGTCTTTTCCTTGATTTTGTTCCTCCTCGGTGCCGCCAGATACAGATGCATACAGCTGTATACTACAGACGCAGGCGCAAGAAAATAACAGGCAAAGACAGACAGCAGGCAACAGAAATTGAGTCCGGATAATTCTTACCTCCCGGAAGTGGGTCGGTGGTCCCTGGGCGGGGGTTTCAATCCCGGACGAAGCCCCCAAATGAAAGAGCCCAAAAGGGATACTTTCACGGAAGGGAGACCCGTACCCAAGGAACAGCGAGACCACGAACTTGGATGCAACAGCAAGAGGCTTTGTTGGTGACATACGGGTACCCGGGCGTCTCAGTCTCGGGGAACTGAGCGCACCGAGCTGGGGACTCGGGGATTCTTTTATAGCAAGAAGCGCGGTACAGAAGCGAGAAGCCTAGTAACAGGACCCTAATTGGGCAATTCAAATGAGGCTAGGGCTCAGAGCGTGGGCAATTGAGGTTTTTCTTGGAACTCAAATCTTAGCCCTGTCTGAGGAACAATCGGTTTCTGTGTTTGCTCAACCCTGCTGAGCTGGCCATCTGGCCGCCTGCAAATATCTTGTTTGGCACCAGGCAGCCTGTGTCCTTGGGCTGAGCTCCCTTTTGAAAGGTAATGATTATGCAGCTGTGGAGGAGCAGAATTTTTCCATAAGCCTCAGCTGCCTGTTAGGCTGGGCCAGGGTCTTTCAGATTCAGCAGGGATTCTCCATTATTCTGAAATTTGTGGCCTGTTTTTCTAACTGTTGTGGTCTGCACCTATTCTTCAGTCTGGTGTGAACTGTACCTGAGCCTCTGAAGTCAGTTCCTAGACTGGTGTGGTCTGTACCTGAGTAATGGAATTCTTAGGAGTTGGGTCCTGAGCCCAGCAGGGTGATGGCGATGAGTTTGAAGGGGCAAGACAGTGGAATGGGTCCTGGGAATCAGAATCTGGGGAATGGGGCAGTTCAGTTGTCAGTGAGATCACTGTCCCTCCACCAGCCCTCACCAGCCACCCACCCAATGTCCACATCTTTCCCCAGGGGAGGGTGAGGTCCTCCTTGGGGGGATCTCCAAAGTCTGTCATTTTATCCAGGGAAGGATCTAGGCCCTTCCCCATGTGTCCAGGTTGAGAGAGCATCCCTCTATTTGGAATGGGCTCCCAAAAATCATTCATACACCATGGTAAACACTGATCTACTACCCAAAGCCCCAGTGATTTCTGTGACCTCCTCACTGGCACTACATTCATGGAGTCTGGATCAGTCCCATGTTGGCCTCGCAGCCATTAGTCTGGGATTCAAGAGCTCCCTCTTATCCGGTAAGCTGTCTTTGTATGTTTCACCATCATGTTCTTGACTCCTTTGCTCATCACTCCCCCATTTATGTCACTAGGTTCCAGGAGTTCAGTTCAGTGTTTAGCTGTGGGAATCTGTCTCTGCTTCCATCAGTCACTGGATGAAGGTTCTAGAATGGCATATAGGGTAGTCATCAACCTTAACATCAAGGAGGGGCTATTAATGTAGTCTCTCCACTATTGCTTAGTTTGCCAGTTGGTGTTATGATGTTGCAATGATAAGCGGCACACTTACTGAAAGTAAAACTAAGTATTTATTGTAGAAATTACTCACAAGAGACAAACAAGTAACCCAGATGAGCTGAGTCATTTTCTGCCGCCGAACTGGAAGCTGGAAAGCCGGAAAAAGAGAGCTAGACTTCTGCTGTTCAGTCTTTTATACCTTCTTCTGTAATGCCCCTAGCCATGCCCAAAAGTGGGCCTGGCTAGTGACATAGTTCACCGCCTACATCCGTATATGTCTTTAGTCATGCCTAAAGTGGGTGTGGTTAGTGGTGCGGTAAACTGCCCTTTTATTACCTCATCTGTATGTGGGTCTTATAAGTCACATGGTTAATGGCGGGAACACTGTTTCCTCCTACAGTGTTATCCTTGTAGATCTCTGGAGATCTCACTAGAATCAGCTCTCTCCTCAAGCCTATAATGACTCGATCTATTATGGTATCTCTCATCCTGCTCTCCTCTATTCTTACCTTGACTCAACCTTCCTGCTCCCCCATGCCTTCTTCTCCCCTCCTATTATTCCCCTCTGTTTTTCTTGGTTCCCTCTCCCCTCCCCCGATGTTCCCAATCTGCTCAGGAGATCTTGCCTCATTCCACTTCCCCAGAGAAGTACTCCTCAATCTTAATGAGTTTCCCCCATGAAGGAAATTTTCATTACAAAAAAAATCTATACAACAGGGTGGGTTGACAAACTCATTCAGGATCTATTATTTTTCTTGTTGAATTATTTTGTTGTTCAGTTAACTTATTTATGCACTTTGGTAGCATATATTAATTATATATAATAATGGGTTTCCTTATGATATTAATGCACATATTTAATGTTTTCTAATTGTATTTAGATCCATTAATCCCATTTGTCATCACCCCACTGACCCCATCTCTTTTCCCAATCAATCCCCTTTCTATTTTCATGTCATCTGCTGTTTATGAGTTTAATTAATTTTGCTTATACGTAGTATATGTCAGGGGTAATTTACTGCAACATGTGCTACTTATCAGTGACCTACATAACTGAAGAAGTCTCCCACTTTCTCCACTACGATTAAGCTCCTGTAGATTATGAGGGAGAGGCAAAGTGTCTCATCTTTACCAGCCATTCCCTCCTTCCCTGACCAATTTTCCACACACAACTGCTCCTGAGGGTCCTCTCAGGAATCCATGTACACCAGAGTCCTCATGGCATATTTTAGTGGTTTGAATGAGACATGTCCCTCATAGTGTTGGGCTATTAAGCATGAGGTCTGCAGTTGGTGGTGTTGTTTGAAGATGTATAAACTGGTTCAGACTTTGTAGAGGAAGTATATCACTAGGGGTGGACTTTGCCAACACCTCTGATGGCAGACTCCTACTTGATCAGAGGCCAGACCAGCATCCTGAAAATTCTAGCCCATACATCTTATAGAACTCTTAATATTCCACCCCATCAGAGACTGGGTCAGCTCACATAAAACAAGGTAGACTACCCCAGTCCCAGACAATGCTCAGTTTAATCCAAGTGCTTATCTCCTTTAACATTATCCCAGCCCACACTTTTGGTGGAAATCTCTTATTCCACCAGAGGCCAGGCCAGCATCTTGAACCCCAGTTAAGACTGCTTCTACCTTGCCCTTGATTGCCTAGCCTAATGAAACTCATCACACTATCCTGGCCCACACCACTGGCAGAAACCTTCTAACCTATCAGAGGCCAGGCCAGCTTCCTGAACCCCAGAGGCCACACCAGTATGCTAAACTGCAGAGATCAGGTCAACTCTCTGAAAAGCAGGCAGAAGCCCTTTACCCCATCAGAAGCCAGACCAGAATCTTGAATCCCAGAGAACCCCATGTCAGATCAGAGACCACACACATAGTCAGAACTCCAGTTGCAGACTTGGATAGCAACTCCCTGCTATACCAGAGGGCATCTAGGCCATCAAAAGTTCAGACTCAAATGTCGATGAAGATTCTCTAGCCAACCATAGGCCATAGTGGCTAGAAGACCAGAGAGGAGACATAAATCATGGAATGAAACAGCCATTCAACAATGACACATCTAGAAATAGGCACCTAGACCTGTATCATTCCAAATCCAGATACCTTCATGTTAGTGTAAAAACATAAAAACAATAGCCAGGAAAATAGGTCACAGTAAGACCCCAGCCATCCCACTCCAGGAATCTTGAGTATGCAAATCCAGCCAAAGCACCTTAAAACCAACTTTATGATGATGATAGATGTTCTTAAATAGGAAATGAATAAATTCCTTAACAAAATCAAGGAAAAGACAATAAAGGATTCAAGGAAATTTATAAATGCCTTAAAGAATGTCAAGAAAAAAAACAGTTGACAAAAATGAATAAAACTGTTCAAACCTAAAAATGGAAATAGAGGCAATGAAGAAAACACAAACTGAAGAAATTCTCTAAATGAAAAATCTAGGTAAGCTAACAAGACTTACAGAAGCAAGCATCACCAACAAAATACAAGAGATGGAAGAGAGAATCTGAGTCATTGAAGACACAATAAGTATATCAGTCAAAGAAAATACTAAATTAAAAAAATCCAAGACGCAAAACACCAGAAAATCTGTGACACTATGGAAATGTCAAACCTAAGAGTAACAGAATTAGAAGGAGAACAATGCCAGCTCAAAGGTCCAGAAAACATTTTTAACAAAATCATAGACGAAAAAATTTCCTAACCTAAAGATGTATTTGCCTATAAAGGTACAAGAAGTTTACAGAACACCAACTATATTGGACCAGAAAAGAAAGACTCCTAGCCACAGAACACACAGAACAAAGAACATTAAAAGCTGCAAGAGATAAAGGCCAAAAAATATATATGGCAGACCTATTAGAATAAACCCTGACCTCTCAAAGGAGATTCTGAAAGCTGGAAGGGCCCGGACATATGTGCTATAGAATCTTTTTTTAATTTTTTTATTTTAATTTTAAATAGCTTGTTTTACATGTCAATCCCAGTTCCCTCTCCCTCCCCTCCTCCCGCACCCCCATCCTCCCTACCCTCCCACCCTATTGCCAATTCCTTCCACATAGGGGATATCTTGAGTCTGTCATTTCACTCAGGGTAGGGTCCAGGCACTCCCCTTAGAGTCCAGGCTGAGAGAGCATCCCTCTTTGTGCTATGGGCACACGATGTCTGTTTGTATTCCAGGGATAAACACTGATCCACTGCTCAGGGCCCCATAGGTTGCCCAGGCCTCCTCACTGACACTCACATTCGGGGGTCCGGATCAGTCCCATGCTGACCTCCTGCTGTCGGTCTGGCTGTAGAATCTTAGGGACCATAGTTTCCAGCCCAGACTATTAAATGCTGCAAAACTATCAATCACCATAGGTAGAGAAAACAAGGTATTTCAAGACAAATTCAAATTTGAACATTAACTATCCATACATTCAGCCCTACAGAAAGTACTAGAAGGAAAACTCCAATCCAAAGAAATTAACTACACTCACAAAACACAGGCACTAGATAATCTCATACCAGCAAATTTTAAAAAATCGAAACACACACACACACACACACATACACACACACACACACATACAAACACACACTACAAGCACCATCACTAACAAAAAATAACAGGAAATAACAATCAGTGGTCATTAATCTCTCTCAACATCGATGGACTCAATTCTACTATAGAAAGACACAGGCTGACAGAATAGATACAAAAAAAAGGATCATTCCTCCTGTTGCATATAAGAAATTCACTTTAACATCAAAGATAGACATTAATTGTGAGTAAAAGGTTAGCAAAAGGTTTTCTCAACAAATGGACCAAGAAGAAATCTGCTATAGCTTGTCTAATCTCTAAAGAAAAATAGACGTCAAACAAAATTAATCAAAAGATAATAGGAAGGACATTTCATACTCATCAAAGGAAAATTCCCCCATGACGGCATCTCAATTTTCAACATGTATGCCTCAAACTCAAGGGCACCTAAATTTATAAAGAAAACACTACTAAAGCTTAAATCACATATTGACCCACACATGTAGATAGTGGGAGACTTCTGTACTTCACACTCACCAGTGAACACATCATCCGGAAAAAACTTAACAGAAAAATATTGGGACAACAGACATAACACTAATAGACCTAACAGATGTCTACATAACATTTCTCCCGAACACAAAAGAATACATCTTCTAGCACCTCATGTAACATTCTCCAAAACTGACCACATACTTGGTCATAAAGCATGTCTCAACAGACAGAAACAAACAAGAATGAGCAACTCAAGAATGGGAAAGATATTTACCAACTTTCATCTTAGAGAAGGCTGATTTCCTTTTTTAATAAATTTTTATTTAAATTAAAAACAATCTTATTTTACATATCAATCCAAGTTCCCACCCATCCTCCCATTCTCCCAACATCTCACCGTCCAACTCTCATCCACTTCCCAGGGAGGGATCATCAAATCTGACACATCATTTGGGGCAGGACCTAAGCCCTCTCCTGTGTATCTAGGCTGAGAGAGTATATAGCCCATAGGGAATGGGCTCCCAAATCCCATTTATGCACAAGGGATAAATAATGGTTCCACTGCTAGAGGCCCCACAGGCCTCCCAACTTACATCCACTTTCAGGGGTCCTGGTTCGGTACTATGCTGGTACCCCAGCTGGAAGACTGGGGTCTGTGAACTCCCACTTGCTCAGGTCAGCAGTTTCTGTGGTTTTCCCCAACATGGTCTTGACCCCTTTGCATATTTCTCCTTCCTCTCTGCAACTGTTTTCGAGGAGATTTGCTTAGTGCTTGGCTGTGAAACTCTGCTTCTTCTTCGATAAGGCTGGTTTCTAAAGCATAAATATAACTCAAAAAGCTAGACATTAAAAAACCAAATAATCCAATTAAAACAGGGTACAGATGAAACAGAATTCGTTATAGAAAAAACTCAAATGACTGAGAAACAAAGAAATATTTAATATCCTTAGTCACAAGAGAAATACAAATCAACATGACTTTGAGATTCCAGCTTACAGCTGTTAGAATGACTAAGATCAAAAACACAAGTGGCAGTTCATGTGGGTAAGGATGTGGAACAAGAGGTGACACTTCCTCCATTTCTGGTGTGAGTGAAAACTTTGTATAGTTATTATGGAAATCAATATGGTGGTTTTGCAGAAATTTGTGAATTGAACTATCCTAAAATACAGCTATACCACTCCTGGGCATATACACAAAGGATGCTCAATCATACCACAAGGTAACTTGCTCAAATACATTCATAGAAGCTTTATTTGTAATACCTAGAAAGTGAAAACAACTACATGGCCCTCAATTGGAGAACGGATAAAGAAAATCTGGCACATTTACACAATGGAGTATCGCTCAGCTGCTAAAAAATGATATCATGAAATATGCAGGCAAATTGATAGAACTAGAAGGAAACATCTGGAGTGAGGTAACCCAGACCCAGGAAGTCAAACATCTTATGTACTCACTTGCAAATAGGTGCTATCTGTAAGTAAAGGATAACCACATTTTAGTACACAGCCTCCAAAAGGCTAGGTAGCAAGGAGGGCTAGTGTGTGTGTGTGTGTGTGTGTGTGTGTGTGTGTGTGTGTGTGTGCGCGCACACACTCAGATTTCTCTGGGAAGGAAAAATAAAATAGATATCATGGATAGACTGGGGGTGGGTGGTGCTTGGAACATGAGGGATAAAGTGGGGAAGGGATTAGAGGGTCACAGTACTAAATGAGAGGACTGGAAGAGGGAATTTTTGGGTGAGGTAGAAAATTTGTACAAGGGAAATTCCCAGACACTTACAAGAACAATTACAGCTAGGACTCCAGGGAATGGGGAATAAGAAGCCTGAACTGGTCATCTTGAGTGACCAGACAAGAATTCCAGTGGAAGCACTGGGACACCAACCCATTCATATTAAATTTCAAACTACAATCTTTCCTGTCTATGGAATGTGCTTGGATAATGGTGGCACAGAGTCTATGGAAGTGGCCAGAAAAGACTGGTTCAAACTGAGACCCACTCCAAGAGTGTGAGCCCAGCCCTGACACTGCCTGGAGATACAAGACCAAGAGGTTGCATGTCCCATAGTCTTAGAATAGAACCCGCAATGACTGAACACAAAAAATTCAATATAATGATACCTAGGGATATTCTTCTATGCTTATAGATTGGTGTATAGCCCAATTGTCTTCACACAGGCTTCATCCAGCCACTGATGCAGATATACTGAAACAGATGCAGAGACTCACAGCTAAACATTAAGCGAACCCTGGATAATCTTGCTGAAGAGAGGAAGGAAGGATTGTAGGAACCAGAGGAATCAAGGACAGGAGAAGAAACACCACATAATCCACTAATGTGGGCTCACAGGAAGCAACAGAGACAGAAGCAACCAGGGAGCCTTCATGGGAACATCTTACGCCCTCTGCATATATATGACAATTTTGTAGATGGTCTTCTTGTGGGACCATAACATTGGGAACACTGAAGGTCTTTGACTCTTTCTGGCTTTTGAGACCCTTTTCAGCATCCTAGGTGACCTGGCCTAGCCTTAATACAAGGAGGAGGGTGGTGCTTAGTCTTACTGCACCTTGATATGCTATGTTTTGCTGACATCCTGGGAGGCCTGCCCTTTTCTGAAGAGAAATTGAGGAGGAGTGGAAAGTGGGGAAGAGTCGATGTAGGGTGGAGTGACTAAGAGGAGAGGAAGGAGGACAAACAGCAATTAGCATGTAAAATGAATAAGTAAAGTAAAAAATATTTTTAAAGAAAGAAAAGTTGCACACCATTTTCAGTTCCCTCTCTCTGCTTCATTCTTCCATTCAAAATTGTGAAGTCTCAGCTTCTTCTTGCTCATGCTTACTGCCATGCTTCCCTGGCATGGTGAATTCTAATTCCTTTGGTACCATAAGCCTAAATAAACTATTTCTTGTATATGTTTCTCTGGTCATGATGTTTTATCACAGCAACTAAACAGTAACTAATACACAGGCCAATGTTTTAAAGACTCCAACCTGTTTTTTATGTGTATGTAATGTAAAGCATTTTTTCATGCATTTTGTTGCAGTTCAAGATGAGTAATTAATAAATTAGTTTGTAGGAATACGAGAGCTTATAAATATCAGACTGGCAAATCACCCTCAGATGTTTCAAGACAAAACATGTTCCCATAGAAAACATTTAGTTTGTTATTATTTAAAGAAGAAATATATACAAGTGCACTTTTAGTTTGTTATTATTTAAAGGAAAAATCAATAAAAGTGCTCATTGCCTTAAAGAGCTTATTCTTACCTCTCATATAAACTCATTGGTTCTGTCTATTTACTATAACAGAATAGTTCTACAAATAAATGGAAAACACAGGTCCAGCAACTAGAGCTCCTGGAAAAAGATAAATAGAGGATGAATTTCCAACAACAAATAGATTAAAAAATCAATATAAAACCTGAAAAGCTGAATCTGTAGGGTATGAGGGCCAGGAAGAGACACCCTGACTCTGACTTGACCTCCTAGACTACAAGATTCAGGTGTAGAAAAGTGTTGGATCATGCCAAACTAGTCTGGTCTATGATTGAAAGGAAGAGATCGGATTGAGAACTGGAAGGCATAAAATTAATGATATTAAAGAAAAGACAGAGACACAGGACAGATTCAGGTGGCACTCCAGTGAATATTGGATCCACCCCAAGTTTATTTTTAATATCCTGTTTATACACCAAACCAAAGTGCCAGCAAGGAGAATTTCCCCATGATACAAAGAACACTCAAACCATCTAACAGCCAAAATATCCTCTTATTTTGCCTTAAGGAGCAAAATATCCAGCAGTCACACCCTTAGCCAAACATCCTGTTATCTAATAAGGATATACAGCAACTACACCTTAGGCCTAACATCCTGTTGTTTGACCTTGAACGGGTGCAAACAAGTTTGAACTCTCTAACCTTAAGTCAAGATGGAATCAACACAAGATGGAGACACTATGGGATCCCACAGGGAAGGAATTCTTTGATAGGACTCTATTTCTATAATAATTAATGTCAATTGATAAAATTTTTCTCATACATTAAAGAAGCTCTTTAAAAAATGAAGCAGCTAGTTCAGTGAAGATGATACAGCCTGAAGGACGGTCCTGCATCATCTTGGCAAGTTTGGGCAGTCACATTCTTTTGTGTCTTGCTTGTCCAACTTGGGCCCGGTGACTTACTTTTGCCATGAAAAAGTAAACTCCATGTGGAGTTTCTTTGATGCCCATCATCTTTTCTGAAGTAAATTGGTGATGCCAGGATCAGACACGTCTAATTGTCATTAAAAAAACTATTACAGAAACATCTTAAATGCCATATTCTGTAGATCTGTGAAGTGTTTGAAGATCACCTGTCTATCTAAAATATATCTCTGTATGACCTTGTAAACATACCTAATATCACTACAAATATGATTATAATAGATGACTAACTACTAACCTGCATTTCCTTATTATCCTATATAGGTGATAATAATAATTTTCAAGGAATAGAAATTTTCAATGTCCAATGAACTGTATAGGTAAAATACATCAAATAAGATTAAAAATGCATATCCAGTATGGTTTAACGCAACTAATCTCAAACTTGTATCAATATACAAATGTGAATACAATATACAAAAGTCCAATGCAATGTAAAATATTTTAAACTAGTAAGTCTGTTTTAGAAGACTCAATAACTTACCTTTTGATCTTATCATGTCTATATCCTCCCCTTTTCATTTTAGAGTAGATTCAATACCCTATTCTTTTATCCTATCATATCTGTATCCCCATTTTTCTTTTCAAAACAAGAACCCTGAGTCTAATCTCCAGTGTTTAGCTTGTTTACTGACCATTACCAATAACATCATGTAGCCAATCCCCTTAAACAATGACAGATATTCATACCTATTTGATAACCAAAAGCCATCAACCCAATCTCTTGGGAATGTGGGCATCATCTTCTTAAATTTACTTCCTGCTGTCTGGTGTCAATGGAATCTTTAGGGCTTCCTGAAAAGAAAATTTGGGGTTAATTGTCAAGTGTTGAGAAATGTAGCTGTATCATCTGCTGTGCATGTATACACTTTTAAGACATTTTGAACTCTGGTTCTATAATCATCCAAAGAAATGATACCCTTTTATAATAGCTAATGATTACACACACACACACACACACACCACATGTATATAATGTATGTTTTCACAATCTATTATAAAAAATTGCCGGGCGTTGGGGGTGCACACCTTTAATCCCAGCACTCGGGAGGCAGAGGCAGGTGGATCTCTGTAAGTTCGAGACCAGCCTGGGCTACCAAGGGAGTTCCAGGACAGCCTCCAAAGCCACATAGAAACCCTGTCTCGAAAAAAATTACCATAATTTTCCCCCATGGGTTTTTTCCCCTAAAAGCAAAGCAATATAAATTACATATCCTTATGAAACTCATTATTTGGGTACCAACTTAGCATTTATAAATCAAATTTTACTTAAGTAGAATGACCCTTTGGGCTGTACATGTCATGGTGCACCACTCCTCTGGATTTAAGAACTGCATCCCAAGTCAACTCAGAAAACCAAGATAACTTGAAATAAGCCTAAACTGATAACTAGGCAAAGTGTCAGTAACATATACTAAAATAGCAACATTGAACTCCATGTACAGAAATACCACTTAATTCCATTTGAATAATGTCCACCACTACAGAATTATACAGAACTTTTGTCACTGGCTTTCTTGAGTTCAGCTCGGTACTTCAACGAGGCAGTCTGCCTTTTCTTCCATCAGCCACTGAATGAAGTTTCTGTTTCCCAGACTCTCTGGCCATGGGATTGTTGGCTGGCACTCCCCAGATCTGTGTCTAAAATCCATATATGAGAGAGTACATGCCATGCTTCTCTTTTTGTGTCAGACCCCGTGAGACTGACTGATCTATTAGAATCGGTTCTCACTACCCAACAGCTTTTGCAGGTCCTCCTAACTTCGGAGGAAAAACAGCGGGTCCTTCTTGAAGCCCGGAAGAACGTTCCTGGGGCAAATGGACAACCTACGCCGCTTCCAAATGAAATTGATGCTGCTTTCCCCCTTGACCGCCCCGACTGGGACTTCACCACTGAGGCAGGTAGGACCCATCTACGTCTTTATCGCCAGTTGCTTGTAGCGGGTCCCCGAGGGGGCGGGCAGGCGCCCTACAAATTTGGCCCAGGTAAGACAGATAGTTCAGAAGGCGGAGGAATCGCCAGCCGCATTTTTAGAAAGACTTAAGGAAGCTTACCGAATGTATACCCCATATGACCCTGAGGACCCCGGGCAAGCCACTGGCCTGACCATGTCTTTCATCTGGCAGTCGGCCGCAGACATCAGAAACAAATTACAGCGGCTGGAGAATTTACAGGGGTATACACTACCAGATGTATTGAGGGAGGCAGAACGCATTTTTAATAAAAGAGAAGCTCAGGCAGAGAGAGAGGAAAGATGGAGAAAAGAAGATCAAGAAAGGGCGGAACGTCTGAGGCAGGAAGCAGAAGAAAAAGAGATGGCGAGAGACAAGAAGCGTAACAGAGAAATGACTAAACTGTTGGCCACAGTAGTCACAGAGCAGAGACAGGATAGGCAGAGAGAGGGACAAAGGGGGCCTCGCCTAGAAAGAGACCAATGTGCATACTGTAGGGAAAAAGGACATTGGGCGCGGGAGTGCCCCAAGAAACAGAGAAGGACCTTTCAAAAACCCAAAACCCGTTCTCAAACCTCCGACCTCCTGAGCCTCGAAGATTAGGGAGGTCAGGGCCAGGAGCCGCCCCCCCTGAGCCGCTGAACCGCCTGGGTGCAAGGGGCCATCGGCGGGAAGCAGTATCGATGGACCACAGACCGCCAGCTCCACCTAGCGACCGGTAAGGTGACGCACTCCTTTTTCCGCTGCAGTCCTCACAAAGGACTCTCACAAATTGACTTTGGGGCAGCCTTTAACCATTTACGCTCCCCATGCTATAGAGGCAGTCATCAAACAGCCACCAGATCGCTGGCTCACCAACGCCAGAATGACTCATTATCAAACCCTGCTACGCTACTCCCCCCTCCCCGGGGAACCGGAAACTCATGATTGCTTACAGGTCCTGGCTGAAGCCCACGGGACAAGAACTGACCTCACAGACCGACCCCTCCCCAACCTAGACTACGTCTGGTATACGGATGGGAGTAGCTTCCTACATCAAGGGGTACGAAAGGCCGGTGCTGCGGTAACAACTGAACTGGAAACAATCTGGGCCGAGGCCCTGCCGCCGGGAACATCGGCCCAACGAGCAGAGCTGATCGCTCTGACCCAGGCCCTGAGGCTGGCAGAAGGTAAGAGACTCACTGTCTACACAGACAGCCGCTACGCCTTTGCCACGGCCCACATCCATGGTGAAATCTATAGACGAAGGGGGCTACTAACCTCCGAGGGCAGAGACATTAAAAACAAAAAGGAAATCCTGGCTCTCTTAGGGGCCCTGCACCTACCGGCCGCTCTCAGCATAATACATTGCCCCAGGCATCAAAAGGGGGACGATCCAGTCGCCCGGGGAAACCAGAGAGCAGACCTTGCTGCCCGGGAGGCTGCCCTGGCTGCGGAAAATAGCAGTCATCCCCTTCAGGCAGCGGTGGTCCTAGAAATAAATGAGGCCTTTAAGGGGGCTTCTCCATCATGGGACTACGAGACGGAGGACATTAAGGCTATGAAAAGGCTGGGGGCGACCCGGGTGCATGATGGTCTTTGGACCTATCAAGGAAAGACCGTCCTTCCCCGCCTGATGACTAGATACCTGATTAGCAGCCTACATAAACTCACCCATTTGAGCTCTAAAAAGATGCGAGAACTACTAGCCCGGGAAGAAGAAGATACCCGCCATTTGTTGGGAACTGAGCAGTGTGACGCCTGCGCCCGCGTAAATGCGACCAGGCTAAAACTCATGGGGATTCAAGCTCGCGGGCACCGGCCTGGAGTTCATTGGGAAATAGATTTCACAGAAATCAAACCAGGAAAATATGGATACAAGTACCTCCTGGTTTTTGTTGACACCTTCTCGGGATGGACTGAAGCCTACCCCACCAAGCACGAGACGGCCAAGGTGGTCACCAAGAAACTCCTTGAAGAAATTTTCCCCCGTTATGGGATGCCACAGGTATTGGGGACAGACAACGGGCCCGCTTTTGTCTCTCAGGTAAGTCAGTCTGTGGCCACCTTATTGGGGATTGATTGGAAATTACATTGTGCTTACCGACCCCAAAGCTCAGGACAGGTAGAGCGAATGAATAGAACCATTAAGGAGACTCTAACTAAATTATCGCTTGCAACTGGCACTAAAGACTGGGTCCTCTTGCTCCCCCTTGCCCTCTATCATGCCCGAAATACACCGGGCCCCCATGGCCTCACCCCTTTTGAAATTTTATATGGAACCACCATTCCCTTTGTTCAGTTCTTTGACCAAGATATTTCTGACTATGCCAATTCCCCCTCTCTTCAAGCTCACCTGCAGGCACTCCAGCTGGTCCAGCAGGAAGTCTGGAAGCCCCTGGCCCAAGCCTACCAAGACCAGAGGAGATGCCCTATCGTCCCCCACTCCTATCACGTGGGAGACAGCGTTTGGGTCCGACGCCACCAGGCTAAGAACCTTGAACCCCGCTGGAAGGGACCATACACGGTCCTGTTGACCACCCCTACTGCTCTCAAGGTGGACGGGATTGCTGCTTGGATACACGCCTCGCATGTAAAAGCTGCCTCCCCTGAGGATTTAGACCCAGGATGGAAGGCCCAACGCACTCAAAATCCTCTAAAGATAAGACTCTCCCGAGTTGTTTGATTGCCTTCTTATGCTTCATGCTTACCTTTCCCCTTACTGAGGGAAGTCCTCACCGAGTATTCAATATTACTTGGGTGATAACCAATCTGGGGACGGGACATACTGCAAACCTGAGTTCCCAACTTGGGGCTCTGACAGACACCTTCCCCACCCTGTATTTTGATCTATGTGATCTGGTGGGGGAGGATTGGGACCCCTGATCATTATACTTTTGATTCTGATGTTTGGGCCATGCATCTTAAACAGACTGACCCAGTTCACAAAAGAAAGGTTGTCGGTTGTACAATCCCTGGTCTTAACCCAACAGTACCAGCAGCTAAAACAAAGGGATTTCGAGATGGCAGAAACTCCTGAATGAAAGATTCCATTCAGTTACAAGAGCAATGGGGGAATGAAAGACCCTGGCCCAGCCTAACAGGCAGCTGAGGCTTATGGAAAAATTCCGCTCCTCCACAGCTGCATAATCATTACCTTTCAAAAGGGAGCTCAGCCCAAGGACACAGGCTGCCTGGTGCCAAACAAGATATTTGCAGGCGGCCAGATGGCCAGCTCAGCAGGGTTAAGCAAACACAGAAACCGATTGTTCCTCAGACAGGGCTAAGATTTGAGTTCCAAGAAAAACCTCAATTGCCCGCGCTCTGAGCCCTAGCCTCATTTGAATTGCCCAATTAGGGTCCTGTTACTAGGCTTCTCGCTTCTGTACCGCGCTTTTTGCTATAAAAGAATCCCCGAGTCCCCAGCTCGGTGCGCTCAGTTCCCCGAGACTGAGACGCCCGGGTACCCGTATGTCACCAACAAAGCCTCTTGCTGTTGCATCCAAGTTCGTGGTCTCGCTGTTCCTTGGGTACGGGTCTCCCTTCCGTGAAAGTATCCCTTTTGGGGTCTTTCAAATCAAAGACCAGAAGACTTGTTTCCAAATTGAACAGAGATTCCTTACTAGATTAGAGGTCACACTGGCCACTAGAAAACAGGTTACAAAGACTAGAAGACAAAAAATAGAAACATAAACCAAGGAACAAAACACCCATCCATCAAAGACAAACTCAGCAAAAATGGCCTATACTTACAATCATCCCAAAACCAGATGCCAAATTGCCAGTGTAAAAACACAATCAACAACATCCAGGGCAATACTGTACTACCAGGAGCCAGGTATCTTACAACAGGAAAACAAGAATACTCCAAAGCAGCTGAAACACATGAAAAGAACATTATAAAAAATTTATGAAGATGGAAGTGGTGCTTAAAGAGGAAATGAAAATTTCAATTAAAGAAATTGGAGAAAAGACAACCAAAAACTTGGAGAAAATCAATAAATCCCTTAAAGAATGCTTTAAAAAAACAAGAAAGTACAAATGAACAGGCAAGGAAACTATTCAAGACCTCAAAATCAAAATAGCAGCAATAAAGAAAACACAAACTCTAGAAATGGAAAATCTGAGTAAGTGTTCAGGAACTGCAGAGGCAAGCACCATCAGCAGAATACAGGAGACAGAAGACAGAATCTCAGGTATTGAACATTTGATACAAAAACAGATTCATGACCCAAAGGAAATGTTAAATCTAAAACTGTTCTAGCACAAAACATCCAGCAAATCTGGGACACCATAAGAAGACCAAATCTAAGAATAATATGAATAGAGGAAGGAGAAGAATGACAGCTCAAAAACCCATAAAATATGGTTAACAAAATCATAGAAGAAAAAAATCCCTAATCTAAAGAAGGATATGCCTATATAGGTACACGAACCTTACTAAACACCAACTAGATTGAACCAGAAAAACATCTCCTGTCCAAATAACAGGAAAACATTAAACATAGAGAACAAAGAAAGACTATTTAAAAGGGGGGAAGGATCAAGCAGCATTTAAGGACAGAACAATTAGAATCACACCCACCTTCTCAACAGAGACCCTAAGAACCAGAAGGGCATGAACTGATGTCTTACAGACTCTAAGAGAATACAGATGCTAACCCAGACTACTCTATTCAGCAAAATGTTCAACCAATGTTAAAGGTAGAAAAAATATTTCATGACAAGTTCAAATGTAAAAAATATCTATCCATAAAGCCAGCACTATAGAAAACTCCAACACAAAGAAATTAACTACACTCACAAAAACACAGGTAGTGTCCATAGATACTATTAATTTATCTCCATTGCACAGTGTAGACTCCTTATTCCCCAAACTCCAGGCCAGTCAGTGGTGCAAGAGGTCTTTTTCCAACCTTCTAGGCTGTGCAAATGCTACAGGCCCGACAGTGGGATATGGGTTCTTTTCTGTTTGTAGGTATTAGCTTATTTATGAACCTCCTTTCACCCTGGATTTGGCCATGTGAAACTTGGACTCTGTGCACTCTCTCCTGCCTTTGTTTGTCAAGAGTATCTGTATTATGATCTTGGTCCACAGATTTCTAGAAATGAAGACCTTCAAAGAAAGGAGTGCATTTGTAGAATAGAGGAGGTCATAAGCAGGTGACACACCTTGGGGAAATCAAGTGAATGTTTTATTTTAAATGAGTAGATGAGCAGAGAGAGTTTATGTTTATGTAGGAATTATCTCAAAGTAGGCTTCTGGCAGATGTTGCTGATAACGGACTCTCAGCTCAGGTCTTCACATGGCGATCTACCGAAGCAACCGAGGACTTAACTCTGGTCTTTAGCTTAATCAAATACATCTCATACAACAACGTAAAGATGCTGATGACTGAAAGCATGGCCATCAGCATACCCAATGGGAACTCATGGGTTTTCTGCTTCCTTAGCAAATTAATCTTTCCCAATGGGATATGTTAGTGGGAAATCAAAGGTGCTTTCACCATAAATGTCTGTCACATGATTCCAGTTCACAGCCAAAACTGTGCAAATGATGTTGACAATCAGAAACAAGGTGTTGTAGCACAGGATCATGAAATCAGGGTATGGGGCTCTGATCCAGCAGACCATAATGGCCACTGAGGTCAAAATAAGGACTATCGGCCGCATAAAATTAGCCAATAATATCAGGCCCCGTGCATACTCAATTTCTATTGCAATGGTCCAGTTGGACTTCATAGCACTGTGCACTGGCACCCTGGTTATTAAACCCGATTTGTTGACTTCTTGATAATAGTAAGCTTCCCACAGTCCAATGTATACCAGGTGTGGAGCCTTGTTGTTGAATTCCGACAGACACCAGTATCTACTAGCAGCTAGGCTTATCCCAAAACCCCAGACAATAAAGCTGCAAAAGAGGCTTGCCAGTCTGAAGATCCACTCCTTCACTTCAGAAGAACTGTAGGTGATGTCAGAGAAGTGTGGAATCAACCAGGAACATCAGGAAAAAGAGAAGACACAGCATGAGGTGTTGCTAGAGCACTCTAAATAGGCATTTTGTTTCACCTGTCTGAAGTTGCATTTAAGATATACGTATGTATGTATGTGTGTATGTATATTAATCATGTACATAACTGTAGATAAGAACAAAGAAAGAGGTTGGAGACTGCTCAGTGGATAAGAGCACTTGCTGTTCTTGCAGATAACTAGATTGTTTGCCAGCACTATCCTAGGGCAGTTCACAACCACTACCAGGGGATACAATGCCCACTTCTGGCCTCCAAGGACATGGCACCCACATGCACATTCCCCCACAGACACATAAGTCTTTAATAAAATGAAATAAAATAAAACATTTCACCATTATTATTTGAAATTTTGGGGGGTTTTGCTTGCATGTACATCTCTGCACCACATGTGTACCTGGTGTCTGTTGAGTTCAGAAGAGAGTGTCAGACACTGGAACTGGACTGAAAAGCTGGTCGGGAACAACTATGTTGCTGCTGAGAGCTGAACTCCAACAATCTCAAAGATGAGCCACTTGTATCAATGAAATATAAGTGACTTGTTTATGTATCCAAAGAGGTATGTTCATTTTTAATTTTCCAAGATGAACACAAAACAGTAGCTCCAGGGAGACCAGTTGTCTATACAATTGGCTTTGGAAGGTGCTGACATTCCTTTTTGTATATTTGTTAAAATTTTTAAGATTTTTATTAAAGAAAGCTATAGAGACTTTAATAATTAAAATCAGAATGGACATGACCTTGAAGTACTATTTAAAAATGGATTTCCTAAATGCAGTTAGGTGGTATATAGCCATTGCCTAGTATGTACTGGACCCTGATTTCTATCATCAGTAATATATCTATACACACACATGTACACACACACACACACACACACACACACACACACACATACACACACAGAAAATGCATAACACAAAGAAATCCAAGGCAACCTTCATGGATTATTTTGTCCCTATCACTTGTTCAAATTTCTATCCTTAGATAACCGAATTCGCTTCATTAAGGCATGTTGACATATTTTACATGAGCAAATATTGTCTGTGAAGCAAAATTACACTTCTTTTTTGGCTTTTTGAGACAGGGTTTCTCTGTGTAGCTTTGTCTGTCCTGGAACTCACTCTGAAAAAGCTGGCCTCCAACTCACATAAATCTGCCTGCCTCTGACTCACAAGTGCTGGGATTAAAGGTGTGGGCCACCACTTCTCTGTCTGCAAAATTACACTTCAAATCAATATGTGAAACATGTTCTCAGGATGTCTTATCAGTTCAAATCTTAGTGTGCAAGTGAAAATGATCAGGAGAAAGCTTTGTCCCAGGGATCTCAGCTGGGTTGTTCTGCAGAAAAGGAAAAGATGGAGTATTCCATTTCGTAGAAATGTGAACTATGTCAGTGGTTGCATGAAAAGAAGGTGTCAGGGAACCCAAAAACTGTATTTCCCTACCTAGAAACATTTTCTCTCACATACCCACTATGCTCCTAACTGAATGAAGGCACAGATGTCCTACTTGAAAAATTACACTAACAAGATGGATTTGGAACTGATAACCAGCTTGGTTAATGCTCTGTTTATAGAAGAGATCTGTGGGATCAGGATTCAACTCAGTGAAGGCTTGATGCTTTCCATGTCAGAAACCTGTGGGGAGGATGCATGTTTATCCTTCAGAGAACAAATTTGAATGTCACAGTGTAGGTTTCTCTTTACATCTTACCTCTGCACATAATAGGTGAATTTATACATTTGGAAGATGGATACAGGTGGTCTTAACTACTTAGTAGTAATAGGAAATGTTGAGGTGGGCAGGGAATTATGGGAGAAAATGAAGCATCTGAAAGGAAAAAAAAAGGAGTACTGTAAAGTGAAGCCTTCCCGCCAGCCTGGTTCCAGAGCCGCATCAGTCCCAAATAAACACACAGGAGGATATTTTAATTACGAAGCTGTTGGCCTTGCTTGTTTCTTACTGACTAGCTCTGACTTAAGTATTTATCCCATAATTGCTAATATAAGTATTTCTCTTACCGAAGAAGTTTCTGGGCTTTCTACCCCATGGAGTTACATCTTGACTCTCTGTGTTTCTCCTGTGTTTCTCCTACCCAGAGTCCTCCTGGATTTCTAGTCCCACCTATCTTGGTTCCCTATTGGCCAACAGTGCTATATTGACACATACACAAGAGTTCCCCCATCATCTCCTCTTTTCTGTCTAAACAAAAAGAAAGGTCTTAACTTTAACACAGTCAAATTATATATAACAGAACAGTTATCAAGTAAGAACACAGTTACAATATTTTAGCAAGATTTAAAGTAAATATCCATCCCATCCTTGTGAGTCCAAAGATCTATATGTAGCTTATCATTTATCATAACTAAGGAAAACTATAACTATAACTATCTGTCTTCAACTACCTCAAAGACCACAGAAGGATAATATATAAACACTAGGATTGACAGAGACATCTTGCTGACTGGACAGTCACCTGAAGTTTTTCTGTAATATTGGGGCTTCCATCTTCAGCCCATAGGCCACAGTGTGTCTGGAAGACTTCTCAGTAAAGCAGGAAATTTCAAACTGTACATCTGCATCAGCAGTCTGTCAGTCATTTTTCTGTGTCCTGTAGAAAGTCTCATAGACTCTTCCATGAAGCAGGAACCCTGTAAGACTGACTTCAGCAGTCACTTTCCTGTGGGTTCTGTATGTCCAGCTTATACAACAACAGTCAAGCAGTCTAGGAAAGAGCAGTTTCTTGCACAAATGGCTAATCTTGCCATGTAAAAAGCAAACTCCATAACGAGTTTCTTCGATGCCCATCTTCCTCTCAGACATAATTGGTGCTGCCAGGAGCAGACATTTCTCATTGTCAAGAAAAATGCTAAACCATTTTAAATGCCATTTTTGAAAGTCTTTGAAAGGTTTGAAGACTATCCATCTGTCTCAAATACATCTCTATATATCTAGAAAACCTAACTTACCTAACTATAAGTTCTGACTATTATAAGTAACTATCTATAATCTGTATTTAATTACGCATTATGTGTGGGTTAATATCCGTGTTTTCAATTGGATTCCATTGGTATACCTGTCTATTTTTGTGCCAATACCAAGCTGTTTTCAGGACTATAGCTCTATAATAGAGCTTGAGGTCAGGCATGGTGGTGCCTCCGGACGTTGCCTTGTTGAACAGGGTTGTTTTAGCTATCCTGGGTCTTTTGTTTTTCCATACAAAATGATTATTGTTCTTTCAAGGTCTGTGAAGAATTGTGCTGGGATTTTAATGAGGATTGCATTGAATCTGTAGATTGCTTTTGGCAGGATTGCCATTTTTACTACATTGATCCTACCTATCCAAGAGCATGGGAGATCTTTCCATTTTCTGAGGGCTTCTTTAATTTCTTTCTTTAAAGATTCAAAGTTCTTGCGATACAGGTCTTTCACTTGTTTGTTTAGCGTTACCCCAAGGTATTTTATGTTGTTTGTGGCAATTGTAAAGGGTGATGTTTCTCTGATTTCTTTTTCAGCCCTGTTATCATCTGTATATAGTAGGGCTCTTCCTTCCCAATTTATTTTTTTCTTTTTTATTTCTCTTTTATATATATCATTTTTTATTTTAATTTTAAATAGCTTGTTTTACATGTCAATCCCAGTTCCGTCCTCCTCCCGCACTCCCCTTCCCCCCCCAGCCTCCCACCCTATTGCCAATTCCTTCCACATAGGGGATATCTAGAGTCTGTCATTTCACTCCCGGTAGGGTCCAGGCATTCCCCTAAGAGTCCAGGCTGAGAGAGCATCCCTCTTTGTGCTATGGGCACACAATGACTGTTTGTATTCCAGGGATAGACACTGATCCACTGCTCAAGGCCCCATAGGTTGCCCAGGCCTTCTCACTGACACTCACATTTAGGGGGGTCCAGATCAGTCCCATGTTAGCCTCCCCGCTGTAAGTCTGGGGTCCAAGAGATCTCCCCTGTTCAGATCAGCTGTCTCTGCTGGTTTTGTCAGCCCATTCTTTGCCAATTTGCTCATCACTCCTCTCTCTCTGCCACTGAGTTCCTTGGGTTCAGTACAGTGTTTAACTGTGTGTTTGCCTCTGCTTCCATCAGCCACTGGATGAAGGCTCCCAGATGGTTATAGACATCAAGTTCACTATCAGGAATGGGCATTCGAGGTGGTCTCTCCACTATTACTTAGCTTGCCAATTGGTGTTATTCCTTTAGATCACTAGAGGTCACTCTGGTGCCTGATCCGTCTTCTAACCTATGATTCCCTCTTCCCCCTATTCTACCCCCACCCACTCAACTTCCTGTTCCCCCATGACCTACTCTGTCTTTCTCTTCTCCCCCTCTCTTCTTCCCAGCTCCCACTCCCCCTTACCCCTCACCGTGTTCCACATCCATTCAGAGGATCTTGTCTCAATCCTCTTCTCTTGGGTTCTATGCATATATGCATATCTTTTAGGCACTTTCCTGTTTCCCAGACTCTCTAGAAACCATATATGAGTGAGTACATACCATGTTTGTCTTTTTGTGACTGGGTTACCTCACTCAGGATGGCTTCCTCCAGTGCCATCCATTCACCTGCGAATTTTAAGATTCCATTGTTTTTTTCTGCTGAGTAATACTCCATTGTGTAAATGTACCACATTTTCTCCACCCACTCTTCAGTTGAGGGGCATCTAGGTTGCTTCCAGGTTCTGGCTATTAGAAATAATGCTGCTATGAACATAGTGGAGCAGATGCCCTTGTTGTATGAATTTGCCTCATTTGGATATATGCCCAAGAGTGCAATTGCTGGGTCTTGCAGTAGATTAATTCCCATTTTCCTGAGGAATCTCCACACTGATTTCCAAAGAGTCTGTACGAGTTGGCACTCCCACCAGCAGTGGAGTAGAGTTCCCCTCTCTCCACATCCTCTCCAGCATAAATTGTCTTCAGTGTTTTTGATTTTAGCCATTCTGACAGGAGTAAGATGGTATCTCAGAGTTGTTTTGATTTGCATTTCCCTGATGGCTAAGGATGTTGAGCACTTTCTTAAGTGTCTCTTGGCCATTTTAGCCTCCTCTGTTGAGAATTCTCTATTTAGATCTGTACCCCACCTTTTAATTGGATCCTTTTGTGTTTTGGAGACTTGTTTCTTGAGTTCTTTGTAAATTTTGGAGATTAGCCCTCTGTCAGATGTGGGGTTAGTGAATATTTTTTCCCATTCTGTCGACTGCCTCTTTGTCTTGTTGGCTGTGTCCTTTGCCTTACAGAAGCTTTTTAGTTTCAGGAGGTCCCATTTGTTAATTGTCGATCTCAGTGTTCGCGCCACTGGTGTTATGTTTAGGAAGTGGTCTCCTGTACCAACTCGTTGAAGAGTATCTCCCACTTTCTCTTCTAAAGTTTCAGTGTGGCTGGATTTATGTTGAGATCTTTGATCCATTTGGACTTAAGTTTTGTACAAGGTGATAAACATGGATCTATCTGCAGTCTTCTGCATACCAGTACCAAGTTATGCCAGCACCATTTGTTGAAGATGCTTTCATTTTTTCCATTGTACAGTTTTAGATTCTTTGTCAAAAATCAAGTGTTCATAGGTGTGTGGGTAAAAATCAGGGTTTTCAATTCGGTTCCATTGGTCTACCTGCCTATTTTTGTGCCAATACCAAGCTGTTTTCAGGACTATAGCTCTATAATAGAGCTTGAAGTCAGGTATGGTGATGCCTCCTGAAGTTCCTTTATTGTATAGGGTTGTTTTGGCTATCCTGGGCCTTTTGTTTTTCCATATAAAGTTGATTAATGTTTTTTTCCAGGTCCTTGAAGAATTGTGATGGAATATTGAAAGGGATTGCATTGAATCTGTAGACTGCTTTTGGCAAGATTGCCATTTTTTATTATGTTGATCCTACCAATCCAAGAGCATGGGAGATCTTTCCATTTTCTGGTATCCTCTTTGATTTCTTTCTTTAAAGACACAAAGTTCTTGATATACAGGTCTTTCACTTCCTTGGTTAACATTATCCCCAGATATTTGATGCTGTTTTTGGCTATTATAAAGGGTGATGTTTCTCTGATTTCTTTCTCAGTCACTTCATCATCTGTATATAATAGGGCCACTGATTTTTTTTAGTTTACCTTGTATCCTGCCACATTGCTGAAGGTGTTTATCAGCTCTAGGAGTTCCCTTGCGGAGTTTTTTGGATCACTTATGTAAACAATCTTATCATCTGCAAATAGTGAAAGTTTGACTTCTTCTTTTCCTATTTGTATCACCTTTATCTCCTTTTGTTGACTTATTGCTGTAGCTAGAACTTCAAGTACAATATTGAAGAGATATGGAGAGAGTGGACAGCCTTGTCTTTTTCCTGATTTTACAGGAATGACTTTGAGTTTCTCTCCATTTAGGTTGATGTTAGCTGTTGGTTTACTGTATATTGCTTTTATTATATTCAGGTATGTTCCTGTTATCCCTGATCTCTCTAGGACCTTTATCATGAAGGGGTGCTGGATTTTGTCAAAGGCTTTTTCAGCATCTAGTGAGATGATCATGTGGTTTTTCTTTCGCAGTTTGTTTATATGGTGGATTACATTGATAGATTTTCTAAAGTTGAACCATCCCTGCATTTCTGGGATGAAGCCTACTTGATCATGGTGGAAGTTTTTTCGGATGTGTTCTTGAATCTGTTTTGCGAGTATTTTATTGAGTATTTTTGCATCGATGTTCATGAGGGAAATTGGTCTGTAGTTCTCATCCTTAGTTGTGTCTTTGTGTGGCTTGGGTATCAAGGTAATTGTAGCCTCGTAAAAAGAGTTTGGCAGTAAGCCTCCTGCTTCTACTGTGTGGAATATTTGAGGAGTATTGGAATTAGCTCTTCATTGAATTTCTGGTAGAATTCTGCAATGAGGCCATCTGGACACGGACTTTTTTTGGTTGGGAGACTTTTGATGACTGTTTCTACTTCCATAGGGGTTATAGGTCTATTTAAATTCCTTCCTGTTCTTGAATTAGTTTTGCAAAGTGATAGTTATCCAGGAAGTCATCCATTTCCTTTAAATATTCGAATTTTGTGGAGTACAGGTTTTCAAAGTATGACCTGATGATTCTCTGGATTTCCTCAGAGTCCGTTATTATGTCCACCTTTTTTTTCTGATTTTGTTAATTTGCATGTTCACTCTCTGATGTATGGTAAATTTGGACAAAGGTTTCTCTATCTTGTTGATTTTCTCACAGAACCAACTCTTCGTTGCATTGATTCTTTGTATTTGTTTTCCTAGTTTCTACTTTATTGATTTCAACCTTCAATTTTATTAATTCCTGGCGTCTACTCCTCCTGGGGGAGTTTGATTCTTTGTGTTCTAGAGCCTTCAGCTGTGCCGTTAATTCTCTAGTATAACTGTTCTCTAGTTTCTTCATGTGGGCACTCAGTGCTATGAACTTCCCCCATAGCACTGCTTTCAAAGTGTCCCATAGGTTTGGGCATGTTGTGTCTTCATTCTCATTGAATTCGAGGAAGTCTTTAATTTCTTTTTTTATTTCCTCTTTGACCCAGGGATGGTGCAGGTGAGCATTATTCAATTTCTGCAATTTATGTTGTTATTGAATTCTAATTTTAAAGCATGGTGGTCTGATAAGGTGCATGGAGTTATTCCAATTTTTTTTGTAGCTGCTGAGGTTTGATATGTTGCCAAGTATGTTTTCGATTTTTGAGAAGGTTCCATGTGGTGCTGAGAAGAAGGTATATTCTTTTTTATGTGGATGAAATGTTCTATAGATGTCTGTTAATCCCAGTTGGGTCAGTACTTCTATTAGACCCTTTGCTCCTTTGTTGAGTTTCTGTCTGGTATTCCTGTATAGTGGTGAGAGTGGTGTGTTGAAATCTCCGACTATAAGTGTGTGGGGCTTTAGATGAGATTTAAGTTCTAATAATGTTTCTTTTACGAATGTGGATGACTTTGTATTTGGGGCATAGATGTTCAGGATAGACACTTCATCTTGGTGGGTTTCACCTGTGATGAGTATGTAATGACCTCCTTCATCTATTTCGATTGATTTTATTTTAAAGTCTAGTTTGTTAGATATTAGGATTGGTACCCCTGCTTGTTTCTTGTGTCCATTTGATTGAAAAAAATTTTCCCAACCTTTAACTCTCAGGTAATGTCTGTCTTTGAGGGTGAGGTGTGTTTCTTGTATGCAGCAGAAGGAAGGGTTCTGTCTTCGAATCCATTCTGCTAGTCTGTGTCTTTTTATGGGTGAATTAAGGCCATTAATGTTGAGTGATATTAATGACCATTGATTGCTCATACTTCTTCGATTTGCAATGGTTGTTGTTGGTGGAATTATGTGTGGAATTTCACCCCATTGTTCTTTTGGCTGTTGGTAGAGAGGGATTCTCTAATGCCTATGTTTTTCTGGTTGTAGTTAACTTCCTTGGGTTGGAATTTCCCTTCCAGAACTTTCTGTAGGGCTGGGTTAGTGGATACGTATTGCTTGAATCTAGTTTTGTCATGGAATATCTTGTTTTCTCCATCTATAGTTCTTGAGAGCTTTGCTGGATATAGTAGTCTGGGCTGGCATCCATGGTCTCTTAGTGGTGGTAGAATAACTATCCAGGACCTTCTGGCTTTCAGAGTTCCCATGGAGAAGTCAGGTGTAATTCTGATAGGTTTGCCTTTATATGTTACTTGGCCATTTTCCTTAGCTGCTCTTAATATTCTTTCTTTATTCTGTATATTTGGGGTCTTGATTATTATGTGACAAGGGGTCTTTTTTGTGATACACTCTATTTGGTGTTCTGTAAGATTCTTGTACATTCACTGGCATGTCTTTCTTAAGGTTGGTAAAGTTTTCTTCTATGATTTTGTTGAATATGTTTTCTGCCCCTTTGAGGTCGTTTTCTTCACCTTCTTCTATACCTAACATTCGTAGGTTTGGTCTTTTCATGGTGCCCCATATTTCCTGGATGTCTTGTGTTAGGGATTTGTTGGACTTAAGATTTTCTTTGCTTGATGACTCCATTTTTCCTAGTTTAGCTTCAACACCTGTGATTCTCTCTTCCATCTCTTGTATTCTGTTGGCAATGCTTGTATCAGTAGTACCTGGCCATTTGCCCAGCTCTTCTTTTTCCTGCCTTTCTTCAGTTTGTGTTTTTTTATTGTCTCTATTTCAGTTTTCAACCTTTGCACTGTTTGCAATGTTTCTTGCAAATTTCAGTTTATCTTTTCATCCATTTGTTGCATTTTATGAATTTTCTGGTTTGTTATGTCTTCTATTTCTTGCATTTTTTGGTTTGCATTTTCTTCCATTTCTTGCATTTTTTGGTTTGCTTTTTCTTCCATTTCTTGCATCTTTTGGTTTGATTTTTCTTCCAGTTCTTGTATTTTTTGCTTTGTTTTTTCTTCCATTTCCTGCCTTTTTTGGTTTGTTTTTTTCCATATCTTGCATTTTTTGTTCGTTTTTTCTTCCATTTCTTGAATTTCTTTTAGTTTGTTTTTTTCACCCATTTCTTTGAGGAATTTTCCTATATCCTCTTTTACGGCCTCTATCATTTTCATGAAAGTGGTTTTAAGGTCCTTTTCTTCTGCTTCATTTGCATTGGAATGTTGGAGTCTTCTGGTGTGGAGTCTCTAGAATCTGGTGGTGTCGTATTTGTTTTTCTGTTACTGAGTTTGTTTTTGTATTTTCTCTTTCCCATCTCTTCTTCTAGTGAGTGCAGAAAGAGCCCCTTACTGGTCTGGTGGTTAGGGGACCAGAGTTCCCTTTTGGTGGGTGCTAGCAAGTGCAATAATCTGGTAGTTCTTCTATTCCTGGTCCTCCTTCTGGTCCTGTGGGTGGAGAAGAAGACCAGGAATCTGGGGTGCTTAGCCTTCTACCTGGTCCCCTGATCACTTTGCTGGATCTGCTGGTTTCCTGGTCTTGTTGTTGGAAGAGAAGACCTGTAATCTGGGGTGCTTGGCTCCCACCGGGAATGGAAGCTCTGTGCCGTTCCCAGGCAATCCCCAGGCACTGGAACGAAGGCCTGGATGCAGGGCCTGTTGTACCTGTTCCTGCCAGAACAGCTGGTCCCCTGGTCTCCCTGGATCTGCTAGTTTCCAGGTTTCCTTGGTGGGAGAGAAGACCTGGAATCTGGGGTGCTTGGCTCCCACCGGGATTGGAAACACTGTGCAGTTTCCAGGAAATCCCCAGGCACTGGAAAGCAAGCCCTGAAACAGGGCCTGTTGTACCTGGTCCCCTGGTATCCCTGGATCGTTTTGCGGAACATACGGTTTTTAGGTTTGACCTTTTCGCGGTGTCCTATATTTCCTGGATATTTTGTGTAAGAGATTTATCTTACTTGAGATTTTCTTTGGTCGATGACTGTGTATCCTCTAGTGAGTTTTCAACACCTGAGATTCTCTCTTTCATCTCTTGTATCCTATGAGATATACTTATATCTGTAGATCCTAGTCATTTACCCAGGTTTTCTATTTCCAGCATCCCTTCATTCTGTGTTTTCTTTATTGTTTTTATTTCAGTTTTCAAGCTTTGAACTTTTTGAATTATTTTGTTCATTGTTTGGTTGTTTTTTCTTGGCTTTCTTTAGATTCTTTAAAAGATTTGTTTATTTCTTGAATTTTTGGTTTGTCTTTTCCTCCATTTCATGTATTTTTTTGTTTGTTTTCTATTTCTTTAAGGGATTTTCTTGTCTACTCTTTAAGGGTCTCTATCATCTTCCTAAAATAGTTTTTAAGGTCCTTCTCTTCTGCTTCATCTGCAACTCTGGTCTCTCCTGGTATTCTCCTCACTCAAGAAGTAACCAAGAGTGATGTGTGGCTGGACTCAGGGTCATCCTTCCTGCCAGGGAAGGTACACTCTAAGCAAGGAGCAGGACCAATAAGATCCAAGTAGGGGGCAATGGTAGAGATTGGGCCTGGAGCAGAGGCCACACCCACCTCAAGCTAATGGCAGAAGGCAGAGGGGCAACCAAGGGTGATGTATGCCTGGACTCCACCATAGTACCAATTTTGTTTTAATTTAGTATTTGCAGATAAGAGAACACACAGCAAACAGTTTACATCTGCCTATGACCATGTTTAAAACTTTTCTTTGACCCATTCCTTTTACATTGCCTTTAGTCTCTTTCTATGATTCCCTAAGACATCTCCATTCTAGACAAATCTCTCCTTTTGTCTTTCTCTCTTTCTTTTCCCTCTAATCAGTGACTCTCATTCAGGGGTCCATGGCTGAAGTAAAAGCCTTATCTGCAAAACTTCCTCTAAATCCTGAGTTTACCTTCTTAGTACAGTGTCGTCACCCTCCACTCTCTCAACTGTTTGTTCATTTTACTGTTTATGTGGAGTTTACCAGCTAACTTTTTATGTTTCTTAGTATTATAAATTTATCATCTCATTACAAGTCTTCTGGATCTGGCAAATCCTTTCTCCCTGTTCTCTCTGTTATTGCCCATAGAAGTGCAGTTGTACTCATAACACGTGAAGCTCTTTCTGATGCTCTCTGGGCTGCTTTGCTGTATTCTGTGGACATCTGAAATTGCACCCTCACTTGACCTGTCTCCTATACCCACCATTTTATCAGACTGATCATACCAAGTAGGCACCTAGCCTTCACATTTTTGCACCATCTAATTTTAGCCTTATTTCTCCAACTCAGTCCTCAGCAGGAACCACATACTTGGAACCTCACTACCTGCCCCTGACAAGAAACCTTTGTATGGCTCTTAATTGTATTTTTAGTTGACATACAAATGCTTACCAAAGTCCCCCCTCACTTTTTAAAACTGAATAATTATATGTACCATTTTTTAAAAATGATGACAAGTAAATGTAAGCCATTAGGTTTAAATGAATATCCCATATATATATTTTACTGTGGAAACAAAAGCATCATTTTTTGAAACACAATGAATCCTTGCCTTTTATTTCAACATCAAAGCTTCCCAAACAATACACACTGGCATAATTTAACATCATTCAGCTTAGAAGCAAAGGAAGGAAGCACTGGTGGGTACAAAGTGTCCTTGGCTGCCAGTGAGAAATAAGCTTGCTTCACATGTCAACCTCTGCTCTCTCTTCCTTCCCTCCTCCCCAGCAACACAGAAAATCTGCAACCTACCACACAATCCCAACTCATCGGGCCCTCCTTGAGGGATCTTCAAGTCTGTCATATCATCCAAGTCAGGGCCTAGGCTCTCTGACATGTGTCCGGGATGACAGAGCATCCCCCGATATGGAAAGGGGTCCCAAAGTCCATTTGTATGACAGGGATGAATACCGATCTAAACCCAAGGCCCCATAGATTTCCAAAGCCACCTCACTGACAGCCAAATTTAGGGTGTCGGGATAAGACCTATGCTTGCCTCTCAGACACAAGTCTGAGGTTCATGAAATCCCCAATGTTCAGGTAAGTTGTTTCTGTGGGTTTTACCAGACTGGTCTTGACCCAATTGTTCAACACTCCTCCCTCCCTGCATCTGGGTTCCAGGAGTTCAGTTCAATGTTTAGCTGTGCATGTCTCCTGCTACCACTGAATGAAGTCTTTAGAATGCCAAATAAAGAAGTCATCAATCTCATTATCAGAGAAGGGAATGTAAGGTAGTCTGTTCACTATTGCTTAGATTACCA